>NC_057807.1:407404247-407573392 GCF_018294505.1 Triticum aestivum
GAGGGCGGCGGCGGGGCGACGCGGGCTCGGAGGGCCCCGCGTGGGCCTGCGGGCCGGCGGCGGTGGCGATGTGGTCCTGCCACGTGGCGCGACCCGGCTGGCTGAGGCGGGCGGCGGCGGACGTTGTCCGGCCGGGGCGGACACGTCCGTCGGCGCGGATCTGGCGGGGATGATTTTTTTTAGGGTTTCGGGGAGAGGGAGAGATCCGAAAACGGAGGGGTGTATATATAGGCATAGAGGGAGCTAGGAGAGTCCAAATGAGGTGCGGTTTTCGCCCACACGATCGTGATCGAACGACCGAGACGATGGAGCAGAGTTTGGTGGGTTTTGGGCCAAATTTGGGGGGTGTTGGGCTGCAACACACACGAGGCCTTTTCGGTCCCTCGGTTAACCGTTGGAGCATCAAACGAAGTCCAAATGATACGAAACTTGACAGGCGGTCTACCGGTAGTAAACCAAGGCCGCTTGGCAAGTCTCGGACCAATCCGGAAATGTTTAATCCCCGCACACGAAAGAAAGCTAGAAATGACCACCGGAGGAGAACGAAGCGCCGGAATGCAAAACGGACAACGGGGAAAATGATCGAATGCATGAGATGAACATGTATGCAAATGCAATGCACGTGATGACATGGTATGAGGTGCATGAAAACGAAAACAACACACGGAGACAAGGACCCGAACCCGAGAAATAAATATAACTTGACACCGGAAACGGCAAGAGTTGGAGTACAAATGGGGAAAGTTACATCTGGGGCGTTACACATAGTTGGTGTGCATCAGGGGAGCGCCATCGTCCCACAAGCAAGGAAACGCCTAATATCCCGGGATGGGAGGATCAATGTTGCAGCTAACCCAGCAGCGACCCCACCTGCGGGGTTTGTTACTGATAAAGTACTACTGATCGAGAACACTGGAGGAGAGCAGGTGGACAAAACTTTGATGAGTACCCCACAAAAGATCCATGATAATAAAAGGCAAAAAGTTGATGCTGTAGGAGCAACAAATGATTTATCGGCGTCCTCCTCCAGGGAGGGTCGCCGGGGACAATGAAACTCATAAGCTGGAACTGTCAGGGGCTCCTGGGGACCCCGAGGTTCGTTCGCTTCTGGATATCCAGAGGCGGCATAATCCGGATGTGTTTTTTCTGTCCGAGATGCATTTGGATGAAGATAGGGTAGAAGATTTGAGGAGAAGGATGGGCATGGATTACAAAATTGTTGCACCATGTCTCGATGGTAGAAAAGGTGGATTGCTTCTAGTCTGGAAGAAGGAGATGAGGATCTACTCCCGGACTACTACCTTTAGTGTCATCGATGTGACAGTTGAAGAACGGGATGGAAGAGAATGGAGACTCTCGGACATTTATGGGGAACCCGACTGGGATAATAAGGACCGTACGTACCACCTGCTATGGGACTTGCATGCTCAATTTGGCCTCCCGTGGGTTGCCATTGGCGATTTCAATGAGATATTACTCTCTACAGAGAAGGAGGGTGGAGCGCCGCGACAACAGGCGAGACTCCAAGATTTCCAAGATGCGTTGTCTGATTGCTCTTTGGAGGACATAGGATACCATGGCGATAAATTCACATGGTTCCGAGGTGGTCCGAGGGGACACTTAGATTGGGTTGTCTCTAACGCAGAATGGATGGAAATGCACCCCTTGTGTGGAATGTGCAATCTTGATATGGGGAAATCGGATCATAGGTCGATATGCCTGGACACTGAATACTTGGCCGGCGTGGCAGCTCCAAGGAAGCAGCCAAGACGTGTGTTTGAGGCCTGTTGGTTAGTCGAGGAAACAGTGGAAGAAGTAATTAAAACGGCGTGGCAAAAAGCGATCACTCAGGAGCTGTGCCCTTCGCCCAGCTCTAAGCTTGCGGTTGTTCATAGAGACTTACATGATTGGAATCGCAAAGTGTTTAAAGGGCCACGTGCTCACCTACGAGCGGCACAGAAGGAGCTAGAAAATCTAATGCGCTCATCGTTGGATCGCAAAGTGTTGAAAGGGCCACGTGCTCTCCTACGGGCGGCACAGAAGGAGCTAGAAAATCTAATGCGCTCATCGTTTACGCCTGAGACAAGTTTGAAACAGAAGGACCTGACGGTGTTGATTGAGAACCTACTCGAGCAAGAAGAAATATACTGGGCACAGCGTGGGCGAGTGAACTGGTTGCGCCGAGGAGACCGTAACACAAAGTTTTTTAATCAATCAGCTTCAGCTCGTAGGCGCCGTAATCTGATCAAAAAACTGAAAAATAATAATGATGCTTGGGTTGAGGGTAATGATAACCTCAAGCCCCTTATTTATGATTACTTCCAGAGCCTTTTTAACTCGGATGCAAGGGTAATCGATGAAGGACTAGTACAGTATATTAAGTAGGTTGTATCTGAGGATATGCATAGGATACTAATGGCACCATTCAAGAAGGAGGATGTAGAACATGCTCTCTTCCAAATAGGAGATATGAAGGCGCCCGGACCGGACGGATTACATGCTATTTCTTTAGACGGTTCTAGCATATTATAGGTGATGAGCTGACAAGAGAAGTCCTTGATGCGATCATCAACAAAAAAATTCCCGAGGGGTGGAATTCTACAAATGTTGTGCTCATCCCAAAGGTGGACAACCCGGAGGTACTAACTCAGTTTAGACCCATTAGCTTATGTAATGTGGTCTACAAAATTATATCTAAGATGCTAGCAAACAGACTCAAGAAGATCTCGCCAGAGGTAATCTCCCCAAATCAGTGGACATTCGTTCCAGGTAGATTAATTACAGACAATGTGCTAGTGGCTTATGAGTGCTTTCATGCAATAAAAAAGAAGGCCCATGGATCTAATGGTGTTTGTCCAGTCAAGCTGGATATGCTCAAAGCGTATGATCGAGTTGAATGGGGCTTCTTACAGAGAATGATGTTGAAACTGGGCTTTAACCCGAGTTGGGTGGAAATGATTATGGAGTGCGTTTCGTCTGTAAGCTATAGGATCGGGTTTAATGACACAGAGACTGATGAGTTCATGCCCATGAGGGGGCTTAGGCAGGGGGATCCGTTATCCCCTTACCTATTTCTATTATGCTCTGAGGGTTTGTCCAGTTTACTGGCCCATGAAGAAAGCATTGGTGGAATGGAAGGTATAAGGGTTTGCAGGGATGCGCCCTCAATCTCACACCTTCTTTTTGCCGATGACTCACTTATTCTAATGGAAGCAACATATCAAAACGCACATACCTTGAAGAGGATATTAGATACTTATTGTGCAAGCTCAGGTCAGCGGGTTAGTAATGCAAAATCCAGTATTTTTTTCAGCCCTAATACTGGAGTGTTGGTCAGGGAAGGTGTGTGTGGCATCTTGGATATCCAACGAAAGCACTGACTGACAAGAACTTGGGTCTCCCGACAATGGTCGGAGTGGACAGGAGCGACTGGTTCCAACACGTTATTGATAGAGTTTGCCAAAGGTTGAAGGGATGGAAGGAAAAAACACTATTAGTACAAGGCAAAGAAGTTTTGGTGAAATCGGTGGCACAAGCAATCCCTTCTTATGCTATGTTTGTCTTCAAATTACCCAAGGGGGTTTGCAAGTCAATAACAGATGAGATCTCAGGTTTTTGGTGGGGTGATGGAGAGAAAAATAAAATAAAATGCACTGGTTTGCATGGTGGAAATTATGTGTTCCAAAGAAGAAGGGTGGCATGGGGTTTAGGGACCTTCACAACTTTAATCTTGCTATGTTAGCAAAGCAGTGTTGGCGACTTCTTCAAAATCCTGAATCTCTGTGTGCACGTGTTCTGAGTGCTAAGTATTATCCAAACGGTGACATTCTGATGGCAGGGCCCAAAAAGGGCTCATCATTCGCTTGGCAAAGCATTGTTGCAGGTATACAGACCTTCAAGCGAGGGTGTATTTGGCGGGTAGGGTCTGGCTCACACATTAACATATGGGATGATCCCTGGATTCCTTCTAGTGAGTCAAGAAGGATCATCACACCAAAGGGAGGAACTATAGTGTCAAAGGTTGAAGAACTAATACACCCGCACACGGGTCAGTGGGATGTGGAGCTCCTTCGAGACAATTTTTTACCCGTGGATGTTACTAGAATCTTACAAATTCCTTTGCATGTTGAAGCTGTAGAAGATTTTGTTGCTTGACAGTTTACAAGGTTTGGTACTTTTTCGGTGTGATCTGCTTATCACGTGGAGTTCAACCACCAGTTTGGTCGCCACTATGGTCGATTGGATGCCCCAGGTGGTTCTCGGATCAACCTAGTGTGGAAAAAGCTATGGCATCTCCGTGTCGCGGAAAAAATCAAGCACTTTGGATGGAAGGTTCTAAAGGGGGTGTTGCCATGCTTCGGTGTTCTATCTGGAAGACATATTCCTGTAGTCCCCCAATGTCCCTTCTGAAAAATTGGCTTGGAGGATATACAACACTGCATCTTCACATGTTCAAGGGCCATGGAAGTGTGGAATGAACTTCAGCTGGCAGATACTATTTAGAAGGCAGTGCTACAAGATCGCTCGGGGTCCATCACTCAGGAGATCCTCCTACAATCTGATTTTGTGATACATGAAATCCCGGCAGCAGAACTCATACTAGTGGCAATGTGGTACATTTGGTGGCAGCGGAGACAAGCGGTGAAGGGGGAAACCATACAGACTCCTGACAGAACGACCCTATCGATTAGGGTATTGGCCACAAACTTTGTTCGAGCAAACTCTTCAAACCAGCCAACCCGAAAGTTAGACCAGATATGGAGGAAACCTGACTCGGGTTTTGTGAAAATTAACGTGGATGCATCATTCCATGCTGATACAATGGCCGAGGCTTGTGGAGCCATGGCGAGAGATGAACATGGGAACTTCATTGCACCGACGAGCTGGGTTCTGCCTCATGTCATTTCGGCAGATTCCGCAAAAATAAATGCAATCAGGTATGGTTTTATCCTGGCTGCTAATGTAGGGTGCACCAAAATTGCTATTGAATCAGACAACTTGAATGCTCTTGAGGCGGCTTCAAACCCAGAGGCATACATGGGCGGTGACGCTGCAGTTATAACCGAAGCAACAATCTTGGAGATGGAGTTCTCTGATGTTACCTTTGTTCATTGCTGTAGGGAAGCCAACCTAGTAGCTGATAGCTTGGCAAAACATTGCTTTAGTGCTAGAGTTTCAGAATTTTGGGACTCTTTCCCCCCTGACTTTATTCTTCCTAAAATTGAAAAACGATATGGCCATCATTTGAGGAATAAAGTTACTGATGTTTGAAAGAAAAAACAAGGAGAAAAAGAGAGTCAAACAGAGACCTGCGTTTTTTATTTATGGTCAAGCAAGGAAAAAAAGAGAGTCAAAGAGTGACCTGCATTATTTTTTTCTGAGAACTAAAGAGAGACCCGCGTGAGGTTGAAACAAAAAGAGGAGACGTGATAAACCGGTCATTTCCTATTTAGCGCTGCAGGCGCCCGTTTGTGTGCATTTCGCAAACTGGCGCATGCAGCGCTCCGTGATGGGCCGACCCATGTAGGGATGCCTGAGGTTTTTTCTTCTTGTTTTTAGAACGCAAAAAAAACTATGCACTAGGTTGCAACGCGAACCTGGGACCTCGCTCATCGCTACATGCATCCCTTACCACCCCACCACGCAACTGATCCTGAAAAGTTACAATGTTTTCTTTCTTTTATTCTCCCTTGTTTCCTTTTTTTCCTTTTTCCTTTTTTCTTTTTTCCTTTTTCCTTTTTGTACGACCAGGTTCCCCTTGCACCCCTTTGAATTCGATGAACTTTTTTTCAAATTGGATAAACTTTTTTGAAATTCTATCAACCTTTTCAAATTGGATGAACCTTTTTCCAATTTTCATGAACTTTTTTTCAAAATCAACGAGCTTTTTTTCAAAATCGATGATCTTTTTTCAATTTTGATGAATTTTTTCAAATTGATGAACTTTTTTCAATTTAGATGAACTTTTTCTAAGTTCATGAACTTTTTTCAAAATCAACAAACTTTTTTCAAAATCAGTGAACTGTTTTTTTCAAATTTGATGAACTTTTTTATTCAAAATCGATTAACTTTTTTAAGTTGGTGAATTTTTTGTTCAAAATCGGTGAACTATTTTCAAAATCAATGAACTTTTTCCAAAATTGTGAACTTTTTTCGAAATTTCATGGACTTTATCCTAAATTTTGTGAAATTTTAGAAATTTGTGAAGTTTTCTCAAATTCATTTTTTTGTTTGTAGGAACCTTTTCAGTTTTATGAACTTTCTTTGAAATGCACGTTTTTTATATTGTGCATTCATTTTTCTTTTTTTATTTCATTTCATCATAAAATAATAAGCATATAGGCTGTGTATATAGTAAGGATATTTGTCCTCCAAATGAATAGTATATGGGAGGTTGGCTGAGTGCTGGGTTCCAATGTTACCTCATGGGCGTTCAGAGATCGAATCCTCGCCCTACCGCACATTTTCTCAATTTTTGTTACCTAGCTGTGCGTCGCTGCGTTTCCTGGGCCGGCCCAGTTCGCGTTCCTGCAGGCGCTTACAGCGCCGTATTACCGAGCCGAGATTGTTCGGTCACATAACTCGGCCACTACAATAATTTTTTTGAGACAGCCCACTACAATAACTTGATACGCCGAGTCCTTCAGATATATAGCCCAGCAGGCCCACGTTCGAAAACCCTAGATGTTCCGCCGCACCTATATATACGCAAGCCGTAGGGATCAGGAGGCATCGCCCAGCCCCCACCGCCCGCCGCCCTCGGTTTATTTCTTTCTCTCGAGTTTTCAATTCGTTTCTCCCCCTTTTGGTTCCTCTAATCTTCCTTGCGGACGGATGAATGGCGCACGATACGACAACACAGCAGGTAGAATAAAAAATCGTGCGTCAATCGTCCAGCAGATGTCGTTTGTGAAGTAGTTTAGCTTGCGGATTGAGTAGTTTCTTGGTTGGGGATCCATGGAAGCAAGTGATGATAGCAAGACAGGGACATCAGAACCCTTTGGGGTTATGACAGACTACGTCTATAATGGGAATCTCTCTGATGTTTTCAATTTCCCAAGCCAGGTTGTTCTGTTTTTGAGTAGATTTTTTATTTCTTTCAGATCTGTCTCTGTTTGTGTTTGCTCTTATTCTTTTGAATCGTGTTTCTCGTTCGCCAGCTGTGTTTTAGGCGATTCGGATCTTGGTTGGGAATCCATGGAAGCAGGTGATGACAATCAGACAGGGACATCAGAACCATCTAATGGTTATGATAGACCAAGTCTATAATGGGAATCTCTCTGATGTTTCTGTTTTCCAAGTCGATTCGAGATTTTGATTTTGTTTTTCATGGGATTTGACTGGCTGCCGATGATGCATAAAAATGCACGTATTATCGGATTGTTCCATGACGATCAAACACATTGTCACTACCACTGAGGCAGCTACTTTGAATTTATGGTTATTGTTCTGATTTCTATTGCCTGGTTTGTTTAATTCGTGGATTGGAGCGAATTGCCTGTGATGGTGTTAAATATACTTTGCAGCTTCAGCTATGAAAAAAACTACAATCTGAGGCTTTTTGCATCCAATCCATCGTTTATCACTCAATCAGTTTTATCTTTTTTTTAACATAATTTGGATCTGGCAAAACAGAACCTTGCTCTCTTATTTAACATTTTCTCTATCAACGAATAAACTTGTCCTTGTACTTGAAACACCTAAAATTTGTTATCTGTTCACCTGTTAAATACTACTCCAAAAAATTTAGGCTCTGCTAAAACATGTGGTAAATTTGTGAGTAGTATTTAACAGGTGAACAGCTCACAAATTTAACAGGTGAGCCTAAATTTTTTGTAGTAGTAAAGTAATCGGTAACAAGGCTCTTCTAAAACATGTGGTTGCTTAAGCTCTCGCGCAGGTTTCAGGATTGCAACATTAGTTTAGGTTTCTTCTGTTTGGTTTATCTGCTCGGTGGATGATGTATCTTAACTAAAAGAAACTTTAGAATGAAGGCAATGAAAGGAATGCGTTTTTCAGTTCGATATCTGAAATAACAATGGTTCATGGAATTCCATGGCACTCAGACCTACGCCTTCACCGTCCTAGTGATCATGTCATCTTTAATTTCACAATTTTCTCAGGAATTAGCTACCCTTTTCTCTGCCGTCGCTTGAGCAGTATTTGTTAGGCCTAGTAGCAGCAGTATGACCTTATGCCTGTACCTTATGCTAAATCTTCTGGTTACAGTTTTGCAGTTGGTGCTGATTTGCTGTTTGAGATGCATTGTTATATGATCAACTTCATGCAAGTGATTACAATTGACATGCGTTATGATTGAGCATTAGCCATTGATCTGTAATGAAATGGAGTACAAGAATATGATGATTATTAATTGTGAATCTATTACTCAGGTTTAATTGAAATCAAACTTCGTAAAGTTTGATCAAGTTTATAGAAAAAAATATAGACATTTATCATAACAAATTTATATGATGTGAATAGTGAATTGAATGTTATTAATTTGTTATTGTATATATTATGTTTTTGTTTATAAATTTTGTCAAAGTTGACAAATTTGACTTTGACCAAAGCTAATATGCAAGCTAAATAAAAATGGAGGGAGTATTAATTATTTTATATTCATGATCCTATCATATATCTTGTTAGAAAGTCATTAAGCTTAGTTATAACAGTATCAAAGTTAATGGTCATCTTGCCTGGATGCCCTGCAGCCTGGTGGAAGTATTGCCTAGGTCCTAACCTTTTAAATATTTGTAAGGAATAAAATAGATTACTTTGCTTTTGTATCCGATTATGGATGAGGAATGAAATAGAAAGAAGCTAATTAGATGCATTTCAGATGAGCAAACCATTTTGGGTTGAGTGGTGAACATGGAAGTCTGATGTAATCCTGTAATGTGGTACGCAGAACATCATTGTGAAGGTTGTAATATTTACTGTAATGTCTTAGCCAATTTAGGCTGGTGGTTCCATGTTATAGTAGGAATAAACCCTTGCCCATTTGAGGGTGGACTTGTCGTCAGGGGCCACGATGCTGGCGTGCTCCGGTTTCATGGGGGTGTGTCTGGCTTGGATTTCGGCCGGACAAGGTGACGGGAGTGCCTCGTCGGTGTGTTGCCGGCGACATCTTGTTGATGCTGAGGGTGTCGCTCCGCGCGTGATGCCTGAGCGGTGTCTCTTGATGGGGCGGATGGTTGGCGAGCCGGAGCCTGACGAGGAGGATGACCCCGGCTCCATTCGCTGCGGTATCCAAGAACTATTGCGGCGGTGGTACTTCAGCCGTGGCACATTATCTGTCTCGATGTGGTTGATGTGGTTGAGGACGGTGTCGAGTGTGCGGCCGGGGAAGCCCCACCACCTGTGTCGTCCTTTGGAGTTGAGGTGACCGTGAGGGATGGCACCGTTGATGGAGGCGATCTGCTCCTCGCGGCGGTGCACAGCGTTTCGCTATCGGATGTGTATCTCGCTTGTTCCGTTGCTCCTTCGTCAGCGAGGAGCGGATGCGGGTAATCTCCGCTTGTCGTGTGGTTTCTTTGGGGACGGTGGCACCGGGACGCCGCCGGCGCTCAACCTCCACGCCCCCGGCATGCGTATGTCGGGGGGCGTCGGGTACTCGACCTCATACAGAAGGCGCGCTTTCGGGTCTTGGAGGTGTTGGCGGCCGAAGCCGTTCGTCGCTGTGCCGTCGCCTGGGTATCTCTTGGCCAATTTGCTTGTAAGTGGTGGAAGGCAGTGGGGGGAGAGCTTGTCGGCGGGAAGAAGGCTTTCGTGGGAGGGAGAGGGAGAGGTTGTGGCGCTCACTGGCGGGGAGGAGCGCCTTTTATAGCCGAAGCGGGGGTGGCGGTGGGCGGCGTGCGGGCGGATGCGTGGCGCATGTGAGCGAACGCGTGTTGGCGACGTCTTCACTGCGTCGCCTGTGCGGCATCAATGGAAGCTGACCGACGCGACAGTGCGACATCCTTCGCATTGATTCCCATGGGAATCGAGGCGATGAGGTCAACGAAGCGGCCATATCGCTGACTCGGCGGGCCCTCGGCTGCTTCGCGCCAAAACGCTCGCCCTGGCGCCCCGAGCGCCACCCGGTGCGTCGGGTTTGGCCTGGTTCGTCGACGCTGATTTCAGTCCAAGCCGGCGAAAAACGGAAATCGCCTGGGGAGGCCATTCTGGAGGCGTGGCTGGAGATGCTCTTAGTTTTCTGTTCCCTGGCGAAGAAGGCTAGGGTTTGCTGTTCACAGGTGGCTTCGCTGATTGGGAGTATTGTTGTTCAAAATAAAGTAAAAACCGTGTTATATGAATGAGTATCTGCTTGCTGCTAAGACTACCTACATGCTCCTAAGACTACCTACAGTGGGAATAACATACTTCCTCCGTCTCAAAATATAAAAATGTTTTTACACTTGCATAGTATCAAAAACGTTTTTGTATTTTGGGACAAAATACGTAGTGTTAAAAATGATGGAGAAGATTTAGAATTCAAGCCCATCAAATATGCACAAAGCTTACAACCGTGTGCTGTTGAATTGGATATGCACAAAGCTTACAACCGTGTTGAATGGGTTCTTCCGGAGGCTATTCTTGAGAAGCTTGGTTTTGATTGGGAAGCTTGGTTTTGATACTAAGATGGATCCAAATAGTAATGTCATGTGTGAAATCAGTGGAATATAAGGTATGGTTTAATTCAAATGAGACCCTTCTTTTTTTCACCGACCAAAGGGTTGAGGCAAGGAGATCCCCTATCACCCTACCTCTTCCTATTTTGTGCCGAAGGTTTATCGGCTTTGATTGCTCATGAAAAGTTAGTGGGTGCATTAAATGGTGTTTAGGTGTGTCGAGATTCCACAAATATTCCCCATTTACTATTCACCCATGATTCTTTTATCCTAATGAGAGAAGATTCTGCAAATGCTACATCTCTTAAACGGGTATGATGATCATTATGCGGTATCCGGGCAAATGGTAAGCGAGGCCAAGTGCTCAATTTTTTCCAGTCCAAATATGAATGTGGAAGTGAAGGCTCAAGTATGTCAGAGCTTGAATATATTGACGAAATCCCTCTCACACAAATACCCAGGACTACCTTCCATGATTGGGCTAGACAGGGTTGATTGTTTCAAACATATCATTGAAAGAATTCTGGCAATGGTCAATGGATGGAAGGAAAGAGCCCTCTCTTATGGGGGTAAGGAAGCATTTTTGAAAGCGGTGGCCAAAGCCATCCCAATATATGCGATGGGTGTTTTCAAATTCAAAAAAAATTCTGCAAGGGAATCACTGATGCAGTATTGCAATATTGGTGGGGTGACGAGGAGAACCAGCGAAGGGTGCATTAGTTTGCGTGGTGGAAAATTTGTGTGCCAAAAGAGAGAGGTGATATGGGATTCAAAGATGTGCATAGTTTTAATCTAGCAATGCTAGCTAAGCAATGCTGAAGGTTGATTGGAAATTATGGTTCACTCTGTGCAAGAGTATTAAGAGCAAGATGTTGGAAATATGCCCTAGAGGCAATAATAAAATGGTTATTATTATATTTCTTTGTTCATGATAATTGTCTATTGTTCATGCTATAATTGTGTTATCCGGAAATCGTAATACATGTGTGAATACATAGATCACAACATGTCCCTAGTGAGCCTCTAGTTGACTAGTTCGTTTATCAATAGATGGTTACGGTTTCCTGACCATGGACATTGATGTCATTGATAACGGGATCACATCATTGGGAGAATGATGTGATGGAGAAGACTCAATCCTAAGCATAGCACAAGATCGTGTAGTTCATTTGCTAGAGCTTTTCTAATGTCCAGTATCATTTCCTTAGACCATGAGATCGTGTAACTCCCGGATACCGTAAGAGTGCTTTGGGTGTACCAACCGTCACAACGTAACTGGGTGGCTATAAAGGTATACTACAGGTATCTCCGAAAGTGTCTGTTGGGTTGACACGGATCGAGACTGGGATTTGTCACTCCGTATGACGGAGAGGTATCTCCGGGCCCATTTGGTAATGCATCATCATAATGAGCTCAAAATGACTAAGTGGTTGGTCACGGGATCATGCATTATGGTACGAGTAAAGTGACTTGCCGGTAACGATATTGAACGAGGTATTGGCATACCAACGATCGAATCTCGGGCAAGTAACATACTGATTGACAAAGGGAATTGTATACGGGATTACTTGAATCCTCGACATCGTGGTTCATTCGATGAGATCATCGTGGAACATGTGGGAGCCAACATGGGTATCCAGATCCCGCTGTTGGTTATTCACCGGAGAGTCGTCTCGGTCATGTCTGCGTGTCTCCCGAACCCATAGGGTCTACACACTTAAGGTTCGGTGACGCTAGGGTTGTAGAGATATTAGTATGCGGTAACCCGAAAGTTGTTCGGAGTCCCGGATGAGATCCCGGACGTCACGAGGAGTTCCAGAATGGTCCGGAGGTGAAGATTTATATATAGGAAGTCCAGTTTCGGCCACCGGAAAAGTTTCGGGGGTCACTGGTATTGTACCGGGACCACTAGAAGGGTCCCGGGGGTCCACCGGGTGGGGCCACCTATCCCGGAGGGCCACATGGGCTGAAGTGGGAGGGGAACCAGCCCCTGGTGGGCTGGTGCACCCCTGGTGGGCTGGTGCGCCCCTGGTGGGCTGGTGCGCCCCCCTTGGGCCTCCCCTGCGCCTAGGGTTGGAAACCCTAGGGGGGGGGGGCGCCCCACTTGGCTTGGGGGGCAAGTTCCCCCCTTGGCCGCCGCCCTCCCTTGAGATTGGATCTAGGGGGCCGATGCCCCCCAGGGCCCCTATATAAAGAGGGGGGGAGGGAGGGCTGCGCACCCTAGTCCTTGGCGCCTCCCTCTCCCCTCGTAACACCTCTCCCTCTCGCTGAGCTTGGCGAAGCCTTGCCGAGATCGTCGCTGCTTCCACCACCACGCCGTCGTGCTGCTGGATCTCCATCAACCTCTCCCTCCCCCTTGCTGGATCAAGAAGGAGGAGACGTCTTCCCCAACCGTACGTGTGTTGAACGCGAAGGTGCCGTCCGTTCGGCGCTAGGATCATCGGTGATTTGAATCACGATGAGTACGACTCCTTCATCCCCGTTCTCTTGAACGCTTCCGCTCGCGATCTACAAGGGTATGTAGATGCACTCCTCTCTCTCGTTGCTAGATGACTCCATAGATTGATCTTGGTGATGCGTAGAAATTTTTTATTTTCTGCTACGTTCCCCAACAGTGGCATCATGAGCTAGGTCTATGCGTAGTTTCTATGCACGAGTAGAACACAAGATTGTTGTGGGCGTTGGTTTTGTTAATTTTCTTGCCACTACTAGTCTTATCTTGTTTCGGCGGCATCGTGGGATGAAGCGGCCCGGACCGACCTTACACGTACGCTTACGTGAGACAGGTTCCATCGACTAACATGCACTAGTTGCATAAGGTGGCTAGCGGGTGTCTGTCTCTCCCACTTTAGTCGGATCGGATTCAATGAAAAGGGTCCTTATGAAGGGTAAATAGAAATTGGCATATCACGTTGTGGTTTTGGCGTAGGTAAGAAACGTTCTTGATAGAAACCTATAGCAACCACGTAAAAACATGCAACAACAATTAGAGGACATCTAACTTGTTTTTGCAGCATATGCCTTGTGATGTGATATGGCCAAAAGGATGTGATGAATGAAATATATGTGATGCATGAGATTGATCATGTTCTTGTAATAGGAATCACGACTTGCATGTCGATGAGTATGACAACCGGCAAGAGCCATAGGAGTTGTCTTTATTTTTTGTATGACTTGCGTGTCATTGAATAACGTCATGTAATTACTTTACTTTGTTGCTAAACACGTTAGCCATAGAAGTAGAAGTAATCGTTGACATGAAAAATTCATGAAGACACGATGATGGAGATCATGATGATGGAGATCATGGTGTCACGCTGGTGACGATGATGATCATGGCGCCCCGAAGATGGAGATCAAAAGGAGCAAAATGATATTGGCCATATCATGTCACTATTTGATTGCATGTGATGTTTATCATGTTTTGCTTCTTATTTGCTTAGTACGACGGTAGTAAATAAGATGATCCCTCATAATAATTTTAAGAAAGTGTTCACCCTAACTGTGCGCCGTTGCGAAAGTTTGTTGTCTCGAAGCACCACGTGATGATCGGGTGTGATAGATTCTAACGTTCACATACAACGGGTGTAAGCCAGATTTACACATGCAAAACACTTAGGTTGACTTGACGAGCCTAGCATGTACAGACATGGCCTCGGAACACAAGAGACCGAAAGGTCAAACATGAGTCGTATAGAAGATACGATCAACATGAAGATGTTCACCGATGATAACTAGTCCGTCTCACGTGATGATCAGACACGGCCTAGTTGACTCGGATCATGAATCACTTAGATGACTAGAGGGATGTCTATCTGAGTGGGAGTTAATTATATAATTTGATTAGATGAATTTAATTATCATGAACTTAGTCTAAACTCTTTGCAATATGTCTTGTAGATCAAATGGCCCACGCTAATGTTGCCCTCGACTTCAACGCGTTCCTAGAGAAAACCAAGCTGAAAGACGATGGCAGCAACTATACGGACTGGGTCCAAAACTTGAGGATCATCCTCATAGCTGCCAGGAAAGCATATGTCCTAGATGCACCGCTAGGTGAAGCACCCGTTTTCCCAGCAACTCAAGACGTTATGAACGCCTGGCAGTCGCATAGTGATGATTACTCCCTGGTTCAGTGCGGCATGCTTTACAACTTAGAACCGGGGCTCCAAAAGCGTTTTGAGCAGCACAGAGCATATGAGATGTTCCAAGAGCTGAAAATGGTTTTCCAAGCTCGTGCCCGAGTCGAGAGATATGAAGTCTCTGATAAGTTCTACAGTTGTAAGATGGAGGAGAATGGTTCTGTCAGCGAGCACATACTCAAATTATCTGGGTTGCACAACCGCTTATCTCAACTGGGAGTTAATCTCCCGGATGACGCGGTGGTCGACAAAATCCTCCAGTAGCTCCCACCTAGCTACAAGAACTTTGTGATGAACTTCAATATGCAGGGGATGGTGAAAACCATTCATGAGGTGTATTCAAAGCTAAAATCAGCGGAGGTGAAGATCAAAAAGGAACATCAAGTGTTGATGGTCAATAAAACCACTAGTTTCAAGAAAGGGTAAGAAGAACTTCAAGAAGGACGGCAAGGGAGTTGCCGCGCCCGGTAAGCCAGTTGCCGGGAAGAAGCCAAAGCATGGACCCAAACCTGAGACTGAGTGCTTTTATTGCAAGGGAAGCGGACACTGGAAGCGGAACTGCCCCAAGTACTTAGCGGACAAGAAGGCCGGCAACACCAAAGGTATATGTGATATACATGTAATTGATGTGTACCTTACCAGTACTCGTAGTAGCTCCTGGGTATTTGATACCGGTGCGGTTGCTCATATTTGTAACTCAAAACAGGAGCTGCAGAATAAGCGGAGACTGGCGAAGGACGAGGTGACGATGCACGTCGGGAATGGTTCCAAGGTCGATGTGATCGCCGTCGGCACGCTACCTCTACATTTACCTACGAGATTAGTTTTAAACCACAATAATTGTTATTTAGTACCAGCTTTGAGCATGAACATTGTATCTGGATCTCGTTTAATGCGAGATGGCTGCTCATTTAAATCCAAGAATAATGGTTGTTCTATTTATATGAGAGATATGTTTTATGGTCATGCCGCGCTGGTCAATGGTTTATTCTTAATGAATCTCGAACGTGATGTTACACATATTCATAGTGTGAATACCAAAAGATGTAAAGTTGATAACGATAGTCCCACATACTTGTGGCACTGCCGCCTTGGTCACATTGGTGTCAAACGCATGAAGAAGCTCCATGCTGATGGACTTTTGGAGTCTCTTGATTAAGAATCATTTGACACATGCGAATCATGCCTCATGGGCAAAATGACCAAGACTCCGTTCTCCGGAACAATGGAGCGAGCAACCAACATATTGGAAATCATACATACTGATGTGTGCTGTCCAATGAGCGTTGAAGCTCGCGGAGGCTATCGTTATGTTCTCACTCTCACTGACGACTTGAGTAGATATGAGTATGTCTACTTGATGAAACACAAGTCTGGGACCTTTGAAAAGTTTAAGGAATTTCAGAGTGAGGTAGAGAATCAACGTGACCAAAAAATAAAATTCTTACGATCAGATCGTGGGGGAGAATATTTAAGTCACGAATTTGGTGCATGATGACGGGAAAATGGAGGGCATGAGACACGCGTCCACGTCATTGATACAGAATGAAATTTAAATGCATAAAATAAAAATAGAATCAAACATTGCAGGTACATTATTTCCAGAACTCTTACATTTACATAAAAATTCTGTTAATTACATCTCCGAAGAGAAAATCTATAACATAGGATTGCATCACATTCCTATTACAGCATACTACAAGAGAAATCCTCCTTGCGGTCGACGACGAACTCCTTCTTGGCGAGCTTGAAGTTTTGTTCCATGCAAGTACTCCTCTATGATTTCATGTGTGATGTTTGGGAATATATTTTCCTAGCATGCAACAATTTGTGTGTGTTCAACCTCGTTTATATGCGGAATGCAGGTTGATTTTGGGTAGGTATAGTTTTATCCTACGTTTGGCATATAGGATATGTACATATTTTTCTTTGGGAATTTTATATGACATCTTTGGTTTTGGTGACATGGATATATGTGGCATGCCAATTTTAATAAGTTTTGCATCATCACATTACTACTATCACTGCGCGACACTGATATGGTGCCCGTGTGTAGCGTAATGGACTGAAGCTTTCTGACACAATTTTGATGCTTTTTATGGTGCATATGATATGTGCCATATTTTGTTGACTTTCACTAGTAGAAAAAGGGTCAAATGTGAGACACATTAGTCCCGGTTTGTAACAGAACCGGCACTAATGTGTCCATTAGTGCCGGTTCCAACGGCTAGCCGGGAGGAGCTCTTTAGTACCGGTTCGTGGCAAACCTTTAGCACCGGTTCGTGCCACGAACCGGTACTAATGAGAGTGGTGGCAGGATGTTGTCAGAGTGGGGCCCTTCCAGCACCTTTAGTACCGGTTCGTGGCACGAACCGGTACTAAAGGTCATCCTATATAAACCCTTCGTCCACCCGCACTCTGTTCTTCCCCCTTTCCCCTCTACCTCTCCTCTATTCTTCCCTTCTTCCTCTCGAGTTCATCACAAAATTTGCCCCAAATTTGTCAAGATTTGCAGGCCCTCATCCATTCAAATGATCACCAAGGTTAGCAACTTTGTCCTTTCATCTCTCATTGCTAGATTAGCTCTTGCATTGGTTTATATAGTGATTAATTGTGGGTTTTAGTAATTTGGGAGGAATTATATGTGGTAGTATTTGATTTATATGCAATTTGAGGTCAAAATAACACTTAGTTTGCATATGTAGGTGTGGTTTACTTAGTGCCTTCTAAATCTCCGTCGTAACCACCGTCGATCGCCCGCACCGTCCCGTCGCCGGCACCACCTTGTGGTGAGCCTCTTGTTCATGAAATTTTATATAAAAAATTGATGTTTGTGTGATTTGGATATATAGTTACTCGTATAATAATTATCTTACCCGTACGTTGTTTGTTATACATAGTGCCATGGTTTTGATATCCGTCCCCGTCGGCCCTCGTCCTTGTTATGATTCGGATGTGGTATATTCTCTTTTAAAACTATTTGTTGCATTTCGTGTTTATGACAAATTATGCCCATCAAGTTGACATAGATATTTTTATCTAGGAGGTATGTGAACCGGAAATTCCAACCGACCCTATTGTCGAGAGGTTAAATTTAGTTGAAAGAGAAAACGAGTACTTGAAAGAAAAATTGAAAAGAATTGAGGGGGAGAAGATGGAATTGGAGTTGCATGTTGCCGATGTCGTCGATGATCACAAGATCAAGATGGAGAAAATGCGCTTGAAGATTAGAAAGATTAGAAAATATGCCATCGATAGTGAGGCTTGGTATCATTATGCTGTTGGATCAATTGTTACCTTAGTTGCGATCTTGATCGCATTTGTTGTTGCATTTAAATGCTTTAGCTAGAGAGTTATTTGTTTGTTGCATTTAAGTGTTGTATGAACTTTATGTATGAACTTGTATTAATTTGGTCTATTCGGTGTTGTGTAATGAAGATGAGCCGGCAATGGATGTACGATGACCGATGCTCTCCCCAGTTCGTTGAGGGCGTGCATACTTTTCTGCTTGCGGCTGAGGCAAACAAGCGGGCGGATGGTTTTATGCCTTGTCCATGTGCTGGCTGTAAGAATGGTCGCAATTACTCTACGTCAAGAACCATTCACGTCCACCTGTTTGAGTCCGGTTTCATGCCCCACTATAATGTTTGGACCAAGCACGGAGAAAGAGGGGTTATGATGGAAGACAATGAAGAAGAAGAGGACGACGACAGCTATCCTGGCCATGGGTTCCCTGAATACGATGATACAACAATGGGGGAAGAAGCTGAGCCGGTAATGCGGGAAGAAGCTGAGCCGGCAATGCGGGAAGAAGCTGAAGAAGAGGCATCAGATGAGCCCGTTGATGATCTAGGTCGGGCCATTGCCGATGCAAAGAGAAACTGCGCAAGTGATTTGGAGAAGAAGAAGTTGCAGCGCATGTTAGAGGATCACAAAAAATTGTTGTACCCGAATTGCGTAGGTGACAAGAAAAAGCTGGGCACCACACTGGAATTGCTGCAATGGAAGGCAGAGAATGGTGTATCTGACAAGGGATTTGGAAAGTTGCTGGTAATGATAAAGGATATGCTTCCAAAGGACAACGAATTGCCCGAGAGTACGTACGAAGCAAAGAAGGCTGTCTGCCCTCTAGGGTTAGAGGTGCAGAAGATACATGCATGCCCTAATGATTGCATCCTCTACCGCGGTGAGTACGAGGATTTGAACGCTTGCCCGGTATGTGGTGCATTGCGCTATAAGATCAGCCGCGATGAGCATGGTGATGTCGAGGGCGAGCGCCCCAGGAAGAAGATTCCTGCCAAGGTGATGTGGTATTCTCCTATAATACCACGGTTGAAACGTTTGTTCCAAAACAAAGAGCATGCCAAGGCGATGCGATGGCACAGAGAAGACCGTAAGAAAGACGGAAAGTTGAGAGTACCCGCTGACGGGTCGCAGTGGAGAAAAATCGAAAGAAAGTACGGGAAGGAGTTTGCAGATGACGCAAGGAGCGTATGGTTTGGTCTAAGCGCAGATGGCATTAATCCTTTTGGGGAGCAGAGCAGCAACCATAGCACCTGGCCTGTGACTCTATGTTTGTATAACCTTCCTCCTTGGTTGTGCATGAAGCGGAAGTTCATTATGATGCCAGTGCTCATCCAAGGCCCTAAGCAACCCGGCAACGACATTGATGTGTACCTAAGGCCATTAGTTGAAGAACTCTTACAACTGTGGAATGGAACAGGTGTACGTGCGTGGGATGAGCACATGGGGGAAGAATTTGACCTAAAGGCGTTGCTGTTCGTGACCATCAATGATTGGCCTGCTCTCAGTAACCTTTCAGGACAGACAAACAAGGGATACCGCGGATGCACGCACTGTTTGGATGATACCGACAGTATATATTTGAATAGTTGTAAGAAGAATGTGTACCTGGGACATCGTCGATTTCTTCCGAGCAGGCATCCCGTAAGAAAGAAAGGCAAGCATTTCAAAGGTGAGGCGGATCACCGGACGAAGCCTCGCCACCGTACTGGTGCTGATGTACATGATATGGTCAAGGATTTGAAGGTGATATTTGGAAAGGGTCCTGGCGGACAACCTGTTCCAAAGGACGCTGACGGACGCGCACCCATGTGGAAGAAGAAATCTATATTTTGGGACCTGCCATATTGGAAAGACCTAGAGGTCCGCTCCGCAATCGACGTGATGCACGTGACGAAGAATCTTTGCGTGACCCTGCTTGGCTTCTTGGGCGTGTATGGGAAGACAAAAGATACACCTGAGGCACGGGAGGACCAGCAACGTATGCACGGAGAAGACGGCATACATCAGGGTCATGCAAGCTACGCTCTTACCAAAGAAGAGAAGGAAATCTTCTTTGAATGCCTGCTCAGTATTAAGGTACCGTCTGGCTTCTCGTCGAATATAAAGGGAATAATAAACATGGCAGAGAAAAAGTTCCAGAACCTAAAGTCTCATGACTGCCACGTGATTATGACGCAACTGCTTCCGGTTGCATTGAGGGGGCTTCTACCGGAAAACGTTCGATTAGCCATTGTGAAGCTATGTGCATTTCTCAATGCAATCTCTCAGAAGGTAATCGATCCAGAAATCATACCAAGGTTACAGAATGATTTGGTGCAATGTCTTGTCAGTTTCGAGTTGGTGTTCCCACCATCCTTCTTCAACATCATGACGCACGTCCTAGTTCACCTATGCGAAGAGATTAACGTTTTGGGTCCTGTATTTCTACACAATATGTTCCCCTTTGAGAGGTTCATGGGAGTCTTAAAGAAATATGTTCATAACCGTGCTAGGCCAGAAGGAAGCATCTCCAAGGGCCATCAAAATGAGGAGGTCATTGAGTTTTGTATTGACTTTATTCCTGACCTTAAGCCGATTGGTGTTCCTGAATCGCGGCATAAGGGCAGACTGGATGGAAAAGGCACGCTAGGAGGGGAACAAATAATATGTATGGACGGACATTCTCTCACTGAAGCACACTACACAGTTCTACAGAATTCCGCC
Source organism: Triticum aestivum (assembly GCF_018294505.1). Lineage (NCBI taxonomy): Eukaryota > Viridiplantae > Streptophyta > Magnoliopsida > Poales > Poaceae > Triticum > Triticum aestivum. Next base: position 407,425,012 of record NC_057807.1, read on the forward strand.
TTGGTGGCTCCGTATATGGATGAACACAAGAATTTGCTACGCTCCAAACACCCGGAGCGGTCTGATGACTGGATTACACGTGAACAAACCAGGAGTTTCGCCAGCTGGTTGCAGACACGTACCATGCATGACACCTCTATTGAAGATGACCTGTACTTGCTGTCCCAGTTACCATCTTCGAATATAATGACTTTCAAAGGGTACGAGATAAATGGTAATACATTTTACACGATCGCCCAAGATAAGAAGAGCACCAACCAAAACAGTGGTGTCCGCTTTGATGCAGAAACCAAGACGGGAAAGGAAACATATTATGGTTATATACAGGACATATGGGAACTTGACTATCGACGTGGTTTAAAGGTCCCTTTGTTTCGGTGCAAATGGGTCAATATGACACGAGGCGGGGTAACGGAAGACCCGCAGTACGGAATGACAACAGTGGATCTCAACAATCTTGCGTATGCAGACGAACCATTCGTCCTAGCCAATGATGTGGCACAGGTTTTCTATGTGAAGGACATGTCTACCAAGCCAAGAAAAAGAAAAGATAAGGAAGCGAATGCATCGTACGATGAGCCAAAGCGGCACATAGTTCTTTCTGGGAAGAGAAACATCGTGGGAGTGGATGACAAGACAGACAAGTCAGAAGATTATGAAAAGTTTGATGAAATTGCTCCATTCACAGTGAATATTGACCCGAGCATCCCGTTAAATGATGAAGATTTTCCATGGTTACGGCGCAAAGGGACACACGCGAAGAAAAAGTTTCACACCCAAAGATCTGGGATGTGATCGGCTTCACTAGCTATCATCACTTTCTTCTGTGTTTCGCACCCAGAGGGGAATCTCTGTAATAGTTAGGGTAGTTATGTGTTTTGGCATTTGAAACGCGAAGAAATTTTATGTGCAAACAAATTCACACTAATTTCAAATAATTCAAAATTTAAACTATTCAAATTTGAAAACTACGGGCACTAACAGAAAGTTTGTAATTTTTTGTACCTAAAGAGGCTGTGTCAGCCTCCGGTCAGGCTATGGCCCCACCATCACCATTTAGTGCCGGTTCGTACCACGAACCGGTACTAATGAGGTTGTGTCAGGTAAGGCTGGGGCCCCACGAGCACCTTTAGTACCGGTTCATGGATGAACCAGACGTAAGCTGTTTTTTAGTCCCACCTCGCGAAGTGAGAGGGACTAGGAGCGGTTTATAAGCCCTGAGTGCAGAGACGATGAAGAAGAGGATCAATGCTCACGTTGCTTAGCTTCAAGCCTTCAGGAATACGGTAGACTGCACGGAGCTATGCGCAGTGCAGTTTACACTATTCCGAAAGGCTTGAAGCAAATTAACGAGCATTGCACCTCTTTTTTATTTTTAATAACTTATTACAACTCCGGACTTCTTCTGTTATGGCAAAAACTAATTGCACGTCGACATTTCTTTTTTTTAAGTTATAACTCCAGACTTTGACCATCAAGTTTTGCAGAAAAGAAAAAATAGCAGAAAAGAAAGAAAAACTATAGCTGAAAAGAAAAAAACTATATAAAAAACTACTCAAAAATAAATAGAAGAAAATAAATATAGCAGAAAAGAAAAAACTACTCAGAAATAAATAGAAGAAAAAATAAAGCAGAAAAGAAAAAAATTATATTTGCTATTTTTCAATCGTTTACAAAATGACCGTGAAATTGAAAATCACTACAAAATGAACTCTGAAAATGTTGAATTTTGGCAAACTAGATGAAAAACTACTCACAAATAAATAGAAGAAAATAAATATAACAGAAAAGAAAAAACTATACAAAAAACTACGCAAAAATAAATAGAAGAAAATAAAGCAGAAAAGAAAAAAACTATAAAAAAATTGGGGCGCTGCCCTGTGGGCCTGATAGGCCACAGGTGTGTAATTACAGGCCTTAAAGGCCCAGCAGACTCACAGGGCAGCGCGCAGAGTTTAGGCCCACAAGCCTGCTATATAGAGGAGTTCGAAGTGGTAGCCGTGGCTGGGTTTATAAACCAGTGCGGCTGCCCTTCGCCCGGCGAGGTGGGACTAAACTTTGGGGTGGCAGCGCGAGGCCTTTAGTACCGGTTGGAGCCACCAACCGGTACTAAAGGGTGGTCTTTAGTACCGGTTGGTGGCTCCAACCGGTACTAAAGGCCTCGTCTTCCCGCCGCTTGGCCTGGCCAAAACAGGCCTTTAGTACCGGTTGGTGGCTCCAACCGGTACTAAAGGTGCCTTCTATATATACACTTACGAAATTTTCATTCTCCCTCTGTTTCTTCCTCTGTTTCCGTCGTCTCCGTCGCCGTCGCCGCCCCCGTCCCCGTCGCCGCCCTCGTCTCCGTCGCCGCCCCCGTCCCCGTCGCCGCCCCCGTCCCCGTCGCCGCCCTCGTCTCCGTCGCCGCCCCGGGCCCGTCCCCGTCGCGCCGTCCCCGCGTCGCCGCCCCGGCCCGTCACCGCCCCGGCCGTCGCCTCGCCGTCGCCTCGCCGTCGCCGTCACCCCGCTGTGAGCTCTCCCCCTCTAACCCCTCTCCCTCGCCCCCGGCGGCCACCATGGGCGCCGCCCCTCCCCGAGCCCATACACACACACACAAGCATGATGAACACACACACACATATGTATGAATTAATGCATGTATATATTAGTATATACGTATTTTGTATGTTTAATTAGTTTAGATTATTTAGATTATTATTTTTTCACTATTATATATGTATGAATGCATGTTAGATGGATATAATTAGTGTTTAATTAGTATGGATATTTTTTATATAATGTTGTTTTTCAGTTTTTTAATGGATGTATAGAAGTTGTGTTTTCTGTTTTTAGTGTTAGATGCTTAATTAGTATGAAATAGTATATAGATTTTTGAAATAGTAGAAATGTTAGAAATTTTAGTTATCAAAATCCAATCATTAAAAAAATGTTACTTTTTGCGGGCATATAGCTAGTATTTGTTCTCGACGATGCCCGGCCCGCATCCTCGCCGTCGACCCGTCCGCGACGACGTCCAGCCGACCCATGTCCGGGACTGGGCTCCGCCGGGCTGGCACTGGGAGGTGCTGCCTGGAGGGGCGCGCCGCTTGATGAGGAACCCGGCCCCGGGTCCCGTCGTCGACCCTGATCTCGTTTGGTGGCGTTCGCGTGGGCCAGTTTCGGTGCGGAGGGACCCGGCCCCGCCGGAGGTGGTACGTCGCCGTGTCAGGGAGGAGGACGAGCACGTCCATCGCTACATGGTTGCGTTAGAGGGCGGCAGGTTCTCCAATACCTGGCAGTATCTTCGGGGATCTCACTTCAGCTATGATCCTGTGAGGGTTCCTTCTCTTTGGGTGTCCACCGCCCGCGCCGCAGGAACCGCGAGTGTCCTAGATTCTTCTGTAGTATTCGATCTTTAATTAGCTAGCCAGTGATGTACTATTCAATATTATATATTATTCGAGACGATGTATTCGAGATTATATCTATTATTCTAGACGAAGTATTCGAGATTATATCTATTATTCGAGACGATGTAATTTGAATACTAAATTGTTTTATATTTCTTTTGGATTAGTTAAATAAAAGCTATGGCAGACAATACCGACAGAGAGGGAGAACAGACCATGTTCGATATGATACGCGGGCCAGATGATGATCAGAATGAAGAAGATTATGACGGCTCCGAATTTCTAAACAACACCGGAGAGGGTGATATGATATTCGATCGCGACGACCGAATTGATGAAGTCATGAACTACGATTATGACGATGACGAAGAACATGTTGATCCTGAAACAACAAAGACCGGCGAGGTATATATATTTATATAAGCAGGTATCTGGTGATCATCACATGTTTTAAATGACTTGAAGATATATTAACGAATCGATCTTTGTTCTTTCAGCCATCCGGATCGAGCAAATCTTCAGGCAAAAGGACGAAACGAGGCCCGAACAAAAAGTTGAAGGAGGGCGTAAAGTACAATATCGAGGCAGTCAGACCTAATGGCGAACCATTAGCGCCTAAGAAGATTGCGGACAAGTTCGTTCGTCAGTGCGGAGTTCTTGTGAAGGACCAACTCCCGATCTCCCTTCAAGAATGGAGAGAGCCAGCAAAAGACAAAAGACAAAAAGGCAAAGAGGACGCTGCTCCACGTCCAGATGTTACTTTTGTCGACAAGAATCAAAAAGATCTGCTTTGGGATACTCTCATGGAACATTTCACCCTACCAGATCATTTCACAGAAGCAGATGTGCAGAAAGTCAAGGACGCTGCTCTTAGGAAGATGGCGGTTGCATTCAAGAACCACAAGAATCGTGAATGGGACAAGTACGTCAAGGGAGGAAGGAAGACTCCAGTATTCGAGGGAACACTAGAGAACCAACGTGCTCATTGGGACGATTTCGTGAAATTCAAGGATTCGAATTAGCTAAGGAACGGTCGAGAATAAACAAGAAGAATGCCGAAAAAAAGGATAAGTTCCATAAGCTGGGGCCAGGTGGCTATGCGGTGGCAATGCCTAAGTGGGATAAGTCTGAGAAAGAGATGGAGGATGCAGGTGTCACTCCGGTTACTAAGAGCTGGCCCCCCAGGTGCAGGACTTGGTTCTATGCGCATGGGGGGGAGTTGGACCCGAAGACAGGCAATGTTTCGACGAAGGCAAGTCTGAAGGGAGCCGACGATGCGATACTTGTTGCAATAGAAGAGGCACGATCGGGGGTGTTCCAGCCCAACAGAGAGAACGACGAGCTTACGCGTGCCCTGGGAAATCCTGAACACCCGGGAAGAACACGAGGCATGGGCGCTATTCCGTGGTATGAGGGGTTTTCAGACTGGAACACCGACTACAGAACCCGTGCGAGAAAGAAGATTGCGGAGGAGAAGAAGAGGAAGATGGAGGAGGAGCAGAGGAAGCGGGACTATGAACGCCTTCAAGGCCTAGAAGCAAGTCAAGCGGAATTGGCAGTCAAATTCCAGCGGCAGCAGGAGCAGATCGACTCACTTACCCAGCAAAGGGGGTCTCAGCAGCTGCAGCAGCTAGCGGATGATCCAGCATTGGATAGCACCGACCCATCCATGCCGAGAAGCAGCGTGGGTTCGGCGCCCCGGACGACGCAATGCTGGGTAGATACCCCGTGGATGACATCACGGAGAACACTAACTGCGAGCTACACGTCAAAATAACGAACATATCCATGAAGGTGGCGGACGCCGTTGCTTTTACAAATCCCCCCGAGGCAACCTTCCATTGCAACCCGATTCCAGCGGGCTATGCTCGTGTCTTGGTTGATGAGGTGGTGGACCCACCATATTCGGAGCTACAGCTTGACATTCCTGGAGGTGACGACGAGCGCTTTCTCGGAGAGGCCAAACATCGTATCATCCTATGGAAAAAGGATTGCATCATCTTTCGAAGGCCACCGACACCGCGTCAGCCGACTCCTCGTCGAAGTCCGCCACCGAGTCAGCAGTCTCCCGCTCCTGCAAGTCCACCAAGTCCGGCAAAGTGTCAGGCCACTCCTCCTCCAAGTCCGGCAAAGTGTCAGGCCACTCCTCCTCCTCCAAGTCCGCCACAGCGTCAGACGTCCACTCCTCCTCCAAGTCCGGCACAACCTCAGGCCACTCCTCCTCCAAGTCCGGCACAGCTTCAGGCGGCCACTCCTCCTCGTCCAACTCAGCCCCGTCAGCCGTCTCCGCCGCCTCAGCAATCGCAGAAGAGACACCCCGCAGCTATGGTGCGTAGCGGTACGAGTCGAGGTAGTACAGGAAGTACAGGCGGAGGCAAGCGATATAAATATGGTCCAAGCCTCACGCCTCTTCCGCAGAGGGCTTATGACAGGTCCGAGGAGGAAATCGCAGCCATATCGAAGGCCGAGGTGGAAGCCCATTTTGCACCGAAACCGCCACCGCCGCCAAGGGAGAAAGTGCCTGAGGAAACGATTGACCACTTCATTCGTATGGCTCAACCACCAGCTCCCAAGCCTGTTGACACAGACTATGAGCGCCACATCAGGAAGTTAAATCGAGCACGTCTACGTAAGGAGGCGAGCTCGGGATCGAGCAAACAAGAAGCAGCTGTCAAAAAATGCGGGAAAACCATTCCCCAGCTGGGAGAACAGGCGGCGCAATCGATCCCCTCGCTTGTTGTGCCAACAACACGTGACAGTACGCGCGCCCAATATTATTGTGGGCAAACAGTTTACGTTCCTGAGGTGGGCAATGTGGTAATAACGGAGGAGCATATAATGCAGGCTGAAGTTCTCAAAATCACTGTTGGACAACTCCTCGAGATCGAGCCCATGCCTGTGCTTAGAGAGGATGAAATAAAACGGAAATATGTCCGGGGCCAACCTTTGGTCGAGCCAGACAAGGTCAAGAACCTCCCAACGAGAATGTATGAATTGCATCAATGGTACATGAACATTACCAAGATTTCAGATCGATTGTCCCTCATGGTGAATGTCAAGGAGGATCATTACTTCCATGAGAAAGCTCTGTCCGTTGAGTATTCTGAACTGTTTCAGTTATACAATCAAGACGCACTCGACAAATCTATCGTCAGTTGCTATTGTCTGTAAGTGATTTCTTTCTGTAATTTAAGTCTCAAGCTAGCTGTAGTGATCCTTTTGATCAATCATTACCTGTAATTATCCTCACTATATTCTTTTCTGTGGTATTATGCAGGATGAAGATGTATGAAATGAGAAAAGGTGGACGCTATGGCATTGGGTTCATTGACCCAAACACCGTTAATGAATACACATGGCGGATAAATCCACATCATCAAAAGGACGTAGAGGACAACATGCTAGAGTTCTTGAAGCGCCTCAAATACAATGAAGATATACTACTTCCTTACAACTTCCAGTGAGTCACACTGTCTTGTACTACAAATTCTCTGTTTTTGCCTACTAGCTAGCTACATGTTTTTGCTTACATATGCCCGCTTAATTAAGACATGCAAACGTGTGTGCATGCAGATTTCACTGGGTCTTGTGTATCATTAAAGTTGACGACGGAACAGTTGAAATACTGGACTCACTACTCAAAGTTAAAACTGACTATAACATCTTGTTTGGGATAGTCAACAGGTAATTTCAATCATTATTAACTATATATCTCGGCCTATTTAGTTCGTCATTTCATGATATGAACTATTTAATAACCCCTTTATTCATTTTCTTTGTCGGCGGGCAGGGCTTGGGCAAGGTTCATCAGCGTCACGGATGGCGAATGGAAAAAAAAGCTTCAATGGTTTCGACCCAAGGTAAGTAATTAAGTAGTACTAGCTAGCTAGCTAGCTGCCATCTCTTTAATTATCATGCTTGATTAATTATTATCTGATCAAATTCCATTCTCGTAAAGGCCCTGAAGCAGGCGCAGGGGACTGATCTGTGTGCATTCTGCGTTTGCGAGAACATTCGCATGATGGCGTCCGAAAGGAGCAGATCTCAAAGACAGGAATGGGTACGCTTGTCAGAACACTATTCACAATTTTTACACCATTATCGATATCTAGTCACACAACTAATACACATGCATATTGATCTCCTTCTTAACAGTTCAGAGAGGTGCGGGAGAAGCTCCTAGAAACGGAGCGCGTAGAAGCACTTCAAGAGGAAATAGCGGGATTTTTGCTCGACCAGGTCATAAATCCGAAGGGAGAATACTATTACCCGCTACCGCCCCCATGAAAACCACTTCCAATTGTCATCGTGCTCCGAAGGCACCAATTAGGCTAATGCCACTGGCTCCGAAGGCAACATGCATATGTAGGAGAAATTGTATATATCTAGCTATACATTTGTGTATGTGTGAATTAATTAATATGGTGGTTTGTGAGACATTGATGATATATATATGCATGATTGGTTCTACTAGAAATTCTATTTATATATATATAGATGCATAACGTGTACACTGTGTAGTATCGTAAAATACCAGCAAACGAAAAAGAATTAAAATGGAAACACAAAATTAAATGAAAAAGAAATCATAAAACTAAAACACCCCCAAACCTTATAGTACCGGTTGGTATTACCAACCGGTACTAAAGGGCTCCAGCCCACCGGAGCTGGCTCGTGCCACGTGGTTGCCCTTTACCACTGGTTCGTGCTGAACCGGTACTAAAGGGGGGGGGGGGCTTTAGTGCCCACACTTTAGTGCCGGTTATGGAACCGGCACTAAAGGGCCATACGAACCGGTGCTATTGCCCGGTTCTGCACTAGTGTTTGACTTCATACGGTATCAAAACTAAGCACGCAGTGCAATGATATGACACACAAGTATAGCTTGACCCGAATGGAATTTGTTTATGATATTTTTAATTTGTTTAAATCCTATATGGGCTACATGAAATATGCCTTATCATGTATTTTGCATGAATTTTGTATACATATGTGGATGTGGATTAATTTTTTTATTAAGTTCTGCTTTACCTGTATTACTACTAACACCGCGTGGCACTAAGGTAATGCCCGCGTGCAGCGTAACCAAGTAAATGTTTGTGGAGCAATCATGGTGTTGCACGAGTCGTATGACATCTATCATTTTTGTTTATGTTTGTACCTTACATGGTATTAGCACTAACTCCATATAGCGTCATTTTATTGGCGCTAGTATGTAGCATAACCCAAGTAAAGTGAGTTTGTGATATCCATTTTATGACGATGCTAATAGTTTAGGCTCTTATAGCATTGGAGCATTTCATGACATGTTTTATTTGAGTTTGGACCAAATATGTTGCTTGAATACTTTCTTTAATTTTCTCTTACTTGTATTACTACTAACACAGTGTAGCATTATGATAATGCCCACGTGTAGCGCAACCAAGTAAGATTTGTTTTTTTATGATGCAACATGTTTTATCATTCATCTTACATGATTTTGGTTTCTAGGTGTGTATTGTGAACACATTTTTTTAATTAAGTCTTGCCCTACTCGTATTACTACTAACACCGCGTGGCATTAAGATAATGCCCGTGTGCAACGTAACCAAGTGAGGGAATATATTTTTACGCTCTTGTTTGTATTGCAACTAGCGTGACACATAATGCCCGTAGCGCAACCAAACAAGAGATTATCATGAGTTTAGTTTAGTGCGTTCGTAATTTCATTCAACTTAGTCATATCCATTTTTTTATGATGACCAAATTAAGTCAAATTTTTATGAGGTTTTCGCACCTATGACACTCTCTTGATTTGTATCCATGTATAGAGACCAAATCAATGAACGAGGCATTCATCTTGGCTTGTATCGCTAAAGGGACCGAACCAAGACGGAGATCAATAGGACGAAGCGCACGCAACATTTAAAGGAACCGTGCTTACAAGAACCATGCATGCTCCTTGACTCGTACCGCGATGGCCGAGCCGAAGGCGAAAATTTGGGGTAGATATAGCATGTTCCTTGGTTTGTACCGCGATGGCTGAACCAAGGACAAAAATTTGGGATGAATGCAACATGCTCTTTAGTCTGTACCAAAATGGCCAAACCAAAGACAAAATTTTGAGATAGATTAAACCATGCACCTTAGTCTATACCGCAATGGCCGGACTAAGGGCAAGAATTTTAAAAAGATGAAACATGCTCCTTGATTTGTACCATGATGGCCAAACCAAGGAACGAGAGTTTTGGGAGAGGAGGAAGAAGAAACTCCCTGGTATGTATCACAATGGCCAAACCAAGGGCTAGAGGAGAGTCATGAATCTCACCTTCAACCTCCTAGCAAGCACGGCGCCTGCCTGCTTCTTTCTCTTCTTTCTTTTGTATGTGTGTGTTCTAGCAGCATATGGGAGACAAATGGATTGAGGGACCGAGAGACAAAATGAGACCAACCCCTTTGTGTGCTTGGTGACCATGTATTTATAGTGAGGGGGAGCAGCAAAGAGCTGTGGCTGCATGCGCGCGCCCACGTTCTGTGATCGTTTGATCGTGAGATCGTGCAAGCGTGGCGCTGCTCCTTTCCTTTTCTCTATTTCTTTATTGCTAATTAACCGGCAACGTCCCATCAGCCCGTATGGGCTTTATTAGGCCATCATTTGTCAACGTATGGGCTCTTGCTCTAACCCATTTGCTTTGTGTGGTGAGGCAACTCATGTGCATGTACACGTAGCCATTTTTTAGAAGTGGGCTAGGCCTGATTCTAGTAATTCATTAAGGCTAATTTTGAACATATGGGTCTCCTAATATATGCATGCATGCCTAGCTATGTCACATACGCATACCTCATGCATGTATATGTACGCAATCCAATGAATCATTTTTTTCTTTGTTGTGCAGCGGATCACTCTTATAATTGGCAATCTCTATCGTTTTTTTTTGTGTGTATCTGTTAAGATACAACGACATTCTGATGGAGGAACATACCCCGTGATGCTTCGACAACATTGGCGCCGCATCTGACAGCGAAATTTTAGATCGCTTTGACAACATTGGTGCCGCCTCTGACGGTGAAATTTTAGATCAGTATCCGTCGGTGATGGTGCGCGTACATATGAACCGTGTGTCCCCCATTTCTTCATATATTCTTTTTTTTGTCAGGGATGGTGCACGTACATATAAACCATGTGTTCTCCATTTTCCAATAGGTGAAAACTTAATGGTTGTTTATTTATTTCATAATATTTTATAACTGTTGGTTTAATGCGTGCATAATCACCATTTGAAAATATATCATAGACCTTTTTTAAGTCATCAATTTGAGTGGTTGATTATATTTTTAATTCATTTTTTCAAGGTAAAACAAAATTTTGCCATTTTGTATTTATATTTTAATATTTTATATGGTTTATGCATTTATTTTATCTTGGTCAAAATCCATGTCAACAGATGCCCCTCGAGGTCTGGGTTCGAAGAGAAATATTTTTTGACTCGGGCCCAGAGCTCGAAACTTGATTATACATATTTCTTGTGTTTATAGCACTGCCCGTGAGTATATGGGCTCATGATTTTTGAGTCAATTGTGTGCCAACTAAGTGGTTATGCAGTTTTATCCACACAATGCATTTTTAATTCAATTTAGTCTCGAAACTTTTTTTTTTTGGAGCACACATCTTAACACTTAGGAGTTTAAACTCATGAAGGTTGGATAAAATTTAACATTATTAAAACATGCTTACCGTTTTGCATCATATAGCATTAGAGCATTTTGTATGTGCGTATAAATGTTTCACATGACGCTTATAGTTTAGGCTCATATAGCATTGGAGCATTATGAGGTTTCAGTTTATCCTCATGAGGCAAATGATTTGTGCTCATAGCTTAGAGCATTAATTTTCCGAATATATGAAACTAATAGTTTATTCTCATATAGCTTGGGGTGTTACGTTTTTTTCCATGAGGCCAAAAGTTTATACTCATATAGCCTGGGAGCATTATATTTATTCATCTTAATCAAATGAGGCTACTAGTATATACTCATCTAGCCTGAGAGTGTTTTAGGCTCACATTATATTTTGGCAGAGCGCTAAAGCATATGGCCTATTCTTTTTTTCATTTGCAAAGCTCATTATTCATGCTGCACCAAGCAATTTAAATTGTCATTTATGTTTCCAGCTCGTAAAGTATGGAGCTACTTCAAGTTTTTTTTTCATTCTGGTGCCTACAATTTATACTCGCGAGAGTATGGAGTACGTTTGATGATTTTTTTGCATCATAGATTATACTCGTAAATCGCTGGAGTAACTTTTCCTTTTCTTTTTATATCACACAATTTAGACTCTTAAGATTTTGGAGTATGTCTTCTTTATCTGACACAGTTTAAACTCATGAAGTCTCAGAGTACCTTTGATGCTTTTTCGCGTCATAGTTTAGACTCGTAAGTTTTTGGAGTATATCTTTTATACCACAGTTTATACTCATAAGTTATTGGAGTAATTTCTTGTGCCCTAGTTTATACTCTTAAGGGTATGAAGTATATTTGCTTTTTTTATATCACACAGTTTAGACTCGTAAGTTATTGGAGTAATAGACTTTTATGTCATAGTTTATACTCATAAGTTATTGGAGTAATATATGTTTTATATCACATTTTGTACTCGTAAGTTTGTTGGAGTCCTATATGTTTTATCTCACAGTTTATACTCGTAAGTTTGTTGGAGTAAGTTTTATGATTTGTGTCTTTTTTTTGCATCACAATTTAGACTTGTATTTTGTTCGAGTATTTTTGTTATAAGGCACAGTTTAGACTCGTAAATTATTGGAGTATTATTGGTATATGGCACAGTTTAGACTCGTAATTTATTGGAGTCTATCTTTTTCATGATGCCACGGTTTAGACTCATTAGTTTATTGGAGTCTATTTTTTTGGTGCCCCAGTTTAGACTCGTGAGGGCATGGTGTGTATTTTTCTATGTACCCTAGTTTATACTCGTTAGGGTATGGAGTAATATATTTTTTCTAGCACAGTTTAGACTCGTAAGTTTATTGGAGTTTATTTTTTTCGGGGTGTCCCAGTTTAGAATCCAGACGGTATGGACTATATTTTTCTGTGTGCCCCAGTTTATACTCACGAGGGTATGGAGTAATATTTTTTTTCTATCACAGTTTAGACTCGTAAGTCTATTGGAGTTTTTTGTGTGTGCCCCAGTTTATACTCTTGAGGGTATGGAGTATATGTTTGTTTTAAGCCAGAACTTATACTCGTAAGTTATTGGAGTAATATATGTTTTATACCACAATTTATACTCGTGAGGTATTGGAGTATGTTCCCTTTTTCAGCATCACAGTTTAGACTCATAAGTTGTTGGAGTATTTTTGTGTGTGATTTTTTTATTAGGTGCACATAATGAAGCAACATTTGTATTGCGGACAATAATGCAAAATATGTCATTTCCCTTCAGATTCACTTGTCTTCTATGAGAACAAAATTATGATGATACAAGAACATTTTCTTCCCCGCATCATCATATTAAAAAAAATGCACCTAGTGAAATAGTCATAGCCATAATATAAAGAAACAATGGTCATGTACATCCTTTTCATTGATAAAGACTGAACAACCTTTTTCTGACATATTTCACCTAGGAACAAACATTTCAACATCCACCAAGATAACCGGTTACATATTTCACTCAGGAACAAACATTTCAGCGGGTCCTAAGATAACCAGTTATGTTGGAATGTCGCCTATAAACCTCGAAGCTCGCATAGGAATCCAAACATGCATACTTGATCTAGTCATGGTCTAGGTTGCACTTCTCCCACAGACTGATAGTGATGCTTTTGTCTTTGTTAAGACTTATGTTTGCAACCTTCTTTGCTAGCTTCTCCAATGAAGCCAAGTTGCCAACTTTTTGATTATGAACCTTGATACCCAGTCCCTGCACATCGATGGGTTTTCTGATATGCAAGTTACAGAACTTGAGTTTTGGGATGTCATTGCCAATGGCGGCACCTGCAAATTCAACTGTGTCATTGTCAAGGAAGTCGCGGAGAAGTGGTGGGATAAAACTCCTAGCCTGAGCCTAGTATAGCTGGTAAATCAGGCAATGCTTTCCCACACAAAGCTGCAAGACAACAGCGCGTTGTGGCTCTTGATTAGAGAGAGCAACTTGTTGCTCAAGTGGAAGCTTCTTACGCTCCTTGCTGTGGACATATCTAGTGTATTCACAATCAAGGCCAACAACACGCCACTTGGCATGATTAAGATACTTTTTCCAGATGAACCTAATGAAGGCAACAACTGTTGAAGGGTTGCTAGTCACTGTAGTATGAATTCTAATACCGCCCTTGCTGATATGGAAAAGGCGGTCTGGATGATTTTTGTCCACACTCTTGGGGAATTGGATATGGACTTTGCCGACCTTAATATTGTGAAGGTTGACATGGCGAACATTTCTTCGCTAAGGTTGAGGGCACATCGACTCAAAAGAAGTCAGAGATGAATCATATGCAACGGGTGTTGAGGACGACAAGGGACTTGACAATGTTGATGTTGGGTTCACATGACATGTTTCATAGCCATGGGAATTGGGGTGCTTTCTCTTGCATTCAAGGGGAAACTTGAGAACCGTCTCAGAGCATTCTCCAATGGATTTATCGACCAACGAAAGAATAGGCTCTGAAGCATCAACTTGAACTTTATTCTGAACCTTTGACGTCCTTCCATACAGAAACAATGAGGAGGGAAATATAATCATGGTATTGCCCCCATTCATAGGTTGCTCATAGTGAAGTTTGTCCATTGTCTTCCCTTTTCTTTCTTTGTCTACCCTCATACTTCCTCCAAATTTGAGTGGAGAGAAGACTTCCATTCCTTGGTCATGTTTAGCCGGTGATGCAGTCATATTATCCAGATGTTGATTTGTTGAAGCCGCACATGGACCAACTGGCACATCAAGCCAAATGTCTCCAATGCGGAGCGTGACCGACTGCGTCACTTGACCATCCATACCTTTGAATAAAGAAAACTTCATATCAGTTTTCTTTGAGTATATTTATCGTACACAATGTTTATATACATCATGTACTTTAGAAATTCATATGCTGCAATCGTGTGTTGGAATTCAAAGATGAGGGGAGAAATAGGTCCCACTGGGCGTGCCAGAATCTGATGACGGGAAAATGGCGGGCGTGAGACACGCGTCCACGTCATTGATACAGAATGAAATTTAAATGCATAAAATAAAAATAGAATCAAACGTTGCAGGTACATTATTTCCAGAACTCTTACATTTACATAAAAATTCTGTTAATTACATCTCCGAAGAGAAAACCCCCGATTAAGAATTCCAAAATATCTATAACATAGGATTGCATCACATTCCTATTACAGCATACTACAAGAGAAATCCTCCTCACGGTCGACGATGAACTCCTTCTTGGTGAGCTTGAAGTTTGGTTCCATGCAAGTACTCCTCTATGATTTTATATGTGATGTTTGGGAGTATATTTTCCTAGAATGCAACAATTTGTGTGTGTTCAACCTCGTTTATATGCGGAATGCAGGTTGATTTTGGGTAGGTATAGTTTTATCCTACGTTTGGCATATAGGATATGTACATATTTTTCTTTGGGAATTTTATATGACATCTTTGGTTTAGGTGACATGGATATATGTGGCATGCCAATTTTAATAAGTTTTGCATCATCACGTTACTACTATCACCGTGCGACACTGATATGGTGCCCGTGCGTAGCGTAATGGACTGAACCTTTTTGACACAATTTTGATGCTTTTTATGGTGCATATGATATGTGCCATATTTTGTTGACTTTGACTTCATACGGTATCAAAACTAAGCACGCGGTGTAATGATATGACACACACATATAGCTTGACCCGAATGAAATTTGTTTATGATATTTTTTAATTTGTTTAAAGCCTATGTGGGCTACATGAAATATGCCTTATCATGTATTTTGCATGAATTTTGTATACGTATGTGGATGTGGAGTAATTTTTTTATTAAGTTCTGCTTTACCTGTATTACTACTAACACCGCGTGGCACTAAGGTAATGCCCGCGTGCAGCGTAACCAAGCAAATGTTTGTGGAGCAATCATGGTGTTGCACGAGTCGTATGACATCTATCATTTTTGTTTATGTTTGCACCTTACATGGTATTAGCACTAACTCCACATAGCTTCATTTCATTGGCGCTAGTGTGTAGCATAACCGAAGTAAAGTGAGTTTGTGATATCCATTTATGATGATGCTAATAGTTTAGGCTCTTATAGCATTGGAGCATTTCATGACATGTTTTATTTGAGTTTGGACCAAATATGTTGCTTGAATACTTTCTTTAATTTTCTCTTACTTGTATTACTACTAACACCGTGTAGCATTATGATAATGCCCACGTGTAGCGCAACCAAGTAAGATTTGTTTTTTTATGATGCAACATGTTTTATCATTCATCTTGCATGATTTTGGTTTCTAGGTGTGTATTGTGAACACATTTTTTTAATTAAGTCTTGCCCTGCTCGTATTACTACTAACACCGCGTGGCATTAAGATAATGCCCGTGTGTAGCGTAACCAAGTGAAGGAATATATTTTTATGCTCTTGTTTGTATTGCAACTAGCGTGACACATAATGCCCGTAGCGCAACCAAACAAGAGATTATCATGAGTTTAGTTTAGTGCGTTCGTAATTTCATTCCAACTTAGTCGTATCCATTTTTTTATGATGACCAAATTAAGTCAAATTTTTATGAGGTTCTCGCACCTATGACACTCTCTTGATTTGTATCCATGTATAGAGACCAAACCAAGGAACGAGGCGTTCATCTTGGCTTGTATCGCTAAAGGGATCGAACCAAGACGGAGATCAATAGGACGAAGCGCACGCACCATTTAAAGGAACCGTGCTTACAAGAACCATGCATGCTCCTTGACTCGTACCGTGATGGCTGAGCCGAAGGCGAAAGTTTGGGGTAGATATAACATGCTCCTTGGTTTGTACCGCGATGGCCGAACCAAGGACAAAAATTTGGGATGAATGCAACATGCTCTTTAGTCTGTACCAAAATGACCAAACCAAAGACAAAATTTTGAGATAGATTAAACCATGCACCTTAGTCTATACCGCAATGGCCGGACTAAGGGCAAGAATTTTAGAGAGATGAAACATGCTCCTTGATTTGTACCATGATGGCCAAACCAAGGAACGGGAGTTTTGGAAAAGGAGGAAGAAGAATGCTCCCTGGTCTGTACCACAATGGCCAAACCAAGGGCTAGAGGAGAGCCATGAATCTCACCTTCAACCTCCTAGCAAGCACGGCGCCTGCATGCTTATTTCTCTTCTTTCTTTTGTGTGTGTGTGTTCTAGCAGCAGATGGGAGACAAATGGATTGAGGGACCGAGAGACGAAATGAGACCCTCCCCTTTGTGTGCTTGGTGACCATGTATTTATAATGAGGGGGAGCAGCAAAGAGCTGTGCATGCGCGCGCCCACGTTCTGTGATCGTGTGATGGTGAGATCGTGCAAGCGTGGCGCTGCTCCTTTCCTTTTCTCTATTTCTTTATTGCTAATTAACCGGCAACGTCCCATCAGCCCGTATGGGCTTTATTAGGCCATCATTTGTCAACGTATGGGCTCTTGCTCTAACCCATTTGCTTTGTGTGGTGAAGCAACCCATGTGCATGTACACGTAGCCATTTTTTAGAAATGGGCTAGGCTTGATTCTAGTAATTCATTAAGGCTAATTTTGAACATATGGGTCTCCTAATATATGCATGCATGCCTAGCTATGTCACATACGCATACCTCATGCATGTATATGTACGCAATCCAATGAATCATTTTTTTCTTTGTTGTGCAGCGAATCACTCTTATAATTGGCAATCTCTATCGTTTTTTTGTGTGTATCCGTTAAGATACAACGACATTTTGATGGAGGAACATACCCCGTGATGCTTCGACAACATTGGCGCCGCATCTGACAGCGAAATTTTAGATCGCTTTGACAACATTGGTGCCGCCTCTGACGGTGAAATTTTAGATCAGTATCCATCGGTGATGGTGCGCGTACATATGAACCGTGTGTCCCCCATTTCTTCATATATTCTTTTTTTTGTCAGCGATGGTGCACGTACATATAAACCATGTGTTCTCCATTTTCCAATAGGTGAAAACTTAATGGTTGTTTATTTATTTCATAATATTTTATAACTGTTGGCTTAATGCGTGCATAATCACCATTTGAAAATATATCATAGACCTTTTTTAAGTCATCAATTTGAGTGGTTGATTATATTTTTAATTCATTTTTTCAAGGTAAAACAAAATTTTTCCATTTTGTATTTATATTTTAATATTTTATATGGTTTATGCATTTATTTTTTCTTGGTCAAAATCCATGTCAACAAATGCCCCTCTAGGTCTGGGTTCGAAGAGAAATATTTTTTGACTCGGGCCCAGAGCTCGAAACTTGATTATACATATTTCTTGTGTTTATAGCACTGCCCGTGAGTATACGGGCTCATGATTTTTGAGTCAATTGTGTGCCAGCTAAGTGGTTGTGCAGTTTTATCCACACAATGCATTTTTAATTCAATTTAGTCTCGAAACTTTTTTTGGAGCACACATCTTAACACTGAGTTTAAACTCATGAAGGTTGGATAAAATTTAACATTATTAAAACATGCTTACAGTTTTGCATCATATAGCATTAGAGCATTTTGTATGTGCGTATAAATGTTTCACATGACGCTTATAGTTTAGGCTCATATAGCATTGGAGCATTATGAGGTTTCAGTTTATCCTCATGAGGCAAATGATTTGTGCTCATAGCTTAGAGCATTAATTTTCCGAATATATGAAACTAATAGTTTATTCTCATATAGCTTGGGGTGCTACGTTTTTTTCCATGAGGCTAAAAGTTTATACTCGTGTAGCCTGGGAGCATTATATTTATTCATCTTAATCAAATGAGGCTACTAGTATATACTCATCTAGCCTGAGAGTGTTTTAGGCTCACATTATATTTTGGCAGAGCGCTAAAGCATTTGGCCTATTCTTTTTTTCATTTGCAAAGCTCATTATTCATGCTGCACCAAGCAATTTAAATTGTCATTTATGTTTCCAGCTCGTAAAGTATGGAGCTACTTCAAGTTTTTTTTCATTCTGGTGCCTACAATTTATACTCGCGAGAGTATGGAGTACGTTTGATGTTTTTTTGCATCATAGATTATACTCGTAAATTGCTGGATTAACTTTTCCTTTTCTTTTTATATCACACAATTTAGACTCTTAAGATTTTGGAGTATGTCTTCTTTATCTGACACAGTTTAAACTCATGAAGTCTCAGAGTACCTTTGATGCTTTTTCGCGTCATAGTTTAGACTCGTAAGTTTTTGGAGTATATCTTTTATACCACAGTTTATACTCATAAGTTATTGGAGTAATTTCTTTTTGTGCCCTAGTTTATACTCTTAAGGGTATGAAGTATATTTGCTTTTTTTATATCACACAGTTTAGACTCGTAAGTTATTGGAGTAATAGACTTTTATGTCATAGTTTATACTCATAAGTTATTGGAGTAATATATGATTTATATCACATTTTATACTCGTAAGTTTATTGGAGTACTATATGTTTTATATCACAGTTTATACTCGTAAGTTTGTTGGAGTAAGTTTTATGATTTGTGTCTTTTTTTTTGCATCACAATTTGGACTTGTATGTTGTTCGAGTATTTTTGTTATAAGGCACAGTTTAGACTCGTAAATTATTGGAGTATTTTTGGTATATGGCACAGTTTAGACTCGTAATTTATTGGAGTCTATCTTTTTCAAGATGCCATGGTTTAGACTCATTAGTTTATTGGAGTCTATTTTTTTGGTGCCCCAGTTTAGACTCGTGAGGGCATGGTGTGTATTTTTCTATGTACCCTAGTTTATACTCGTTAGGGTATGGAGTAATATATTTTTTCTAGCACAGTTTAGACTCGTAAGTTTATTGGAGTTTATTTTTTTTGGGGTGTCCCAGTTTAGAATCCAGACGGTATGGACTGTATTTTTCTGTGTGCCCCAGTTTATACTCACGAGGGTATGGAGTAATATTTTTTTTCTATCACAGTTTAGACTCGTAAGTCTATTGGAGTTTTTTGTGTGTGCCCCAGTTTATACTCTTGAGGGTATGGAGTATATGTTTGTTTTAAGTCAGAACTTATACTCGTAAGTTATTGGAGTAATATATATTTTATACCACAGTTTATACTCGTGAGGTATTGGAGTATGTTCCCTTTTTCTGCATCACAGTTTAGACTCATAAGTTGTTGGAGTATTTTTGTGTGTGATTTTTTTATTAGGTGCACATAATGAAGCAACATTTGTATTGCGGACATTAATGCAAAATATATGTCATTTCCCTTCAGATTCACTTGTCTTCTATGAGAACAAAATTATGATGATACAAGAACATTTTCTTCCCCGCATCATCATATTAAAAAAAATGCACCTAGTGAAATAGTCATAGCCATAATATAAAGAAACAATGGTCATGTACATCCTTTTCGTTGATAAAGACTGAACAACCTTTTTCTGACATATTTCACCTAGGAACAAACATTTCAACATCCACTAAGATAACCGGTTACATATTTCACTCAGGAACAAACATTTCAGCGGGTCCTAAGATAACCAGTTATGTTGGAATGTCGCCTATAAACCTCGAAGCTCGCATAGGAATCCAAACATGCATACTTGATCTGGTCATGGTCTAGGTTGCACTTCTCCCACAGACTGACAGTGATGCTTTTGTCTTTGTTAAGACTTATGTTTGCAACCTTCTTTGCTAGCTTCTCCAATGAAGCCAAGTTGCCAACTTTTTGATTATGAACCTTGATACCCAGTCCCTGCACATCGACGGGTTTTCTGATATGCAAGTTACAGAACTTGAGTTTTGGGATGTCATTGCCAATGGCGGCACCCACAAATTCAACTGTGTCATTGTCAAGCAAGTCGCGGAGAAGTGGTGGGATAAAACTCCTAGCCTGAGCCTAGTATAGCTGGTAAATCAGGCAATGCTTTCCCACACAAAGCTGCAAGACAACAGCGCGTTGTGGCTCTTGATTAGAGAGAGCAACTTGTTGCTCAAGTGGAAGCTTCTTACGCTCCTTGCTGTGGACATATCTAGTGTATTCACAATCAAGGCCAACAACACGCCACTTGGCATGATTAAGATACTTTTTCCAGATGAACCTAATGAAGGCAACAACTGTTGAAGGGTTGCTAGTCACTGTAGTATGAATTCTAATACCGCCCTTGCTGATATGGAAAAGGCGGTCTGGATGATTTTTGTCCACACTCTTGGGGAATTGGATATGGACTTTGCCGACCTTAATATTGTGAAGGTTGACATGGCGAACATTTCTTCGCTAAGGTTGAGGGCACATCGACTCAAAAGAAGTCAGAGATGAATCATATGCAACGGGTGTTGAGGACGACAAGGGACTTGACAATGTTGATGTTGGGTTCACATGACATGTTTCATAGCCATGGGAATTGGGGTGCTTTCTCTTGCATTCAAGGGGAAACTTGAGAACCGTCTCAGAGCATTCTCCAATGGATTTATCGACCAACGAAAGAATAGGCTCTGAAGCATCAACTTGAACTTTATTCTGAACCTTTTACGTCCTTCCATACAGAAACAATGAGGAGGGAAATATAATCATGGTATTGCCCCCATTCATAGGTTGCTCATAGTGAAGTTTGTCCATTGTCTTCCCTTTTCTTTCTATGTCTACCCTCATACTTCCTCCAAATTTGAGTGGAGAGAAGACTTCCATTCCTTGGTCATGTTTAGCCGGTGATGCAGTCATATTATCCAGATGTTGATTTGTTGAAGCCGCACATGGACCAACTGGCACATCAAGCCAAATGTCTCCAATGCGGAGCGTGACCGACTGCGTCACTTGACCATCCATACCTTTGAATAAAGAAAACTTCATATCAGTTTTCTTTGAGTATATTTATCGTACACAATGTTTATATACATCATGTACTTTAGAAATTCATATGCTGCAATCGTGTGTTGGAATTCAAAGATGAGGGGAGAAATAGGTCCCACTGGGCGTGCCAGAATCTGATGACGGGAAAATGGCGGGCGTGAGACACGCGTCCACGTCATTGATACAGAATGAAATTTAAATGCATAAAATAAAAATAGAATCAAACATTGCAGGTACATTATTTCCAGAACTCTTACATTTACATAAAAATTCTGTTAATTACATCTCCAAAGAGAAAACCCCCGATTAAGAATTCCAAAATATCTATAACATAGGATTGCATCGCATTCCTATTACAGCATACTACAAGAGAAATCCTCCTCACGGTCGACGACGAACTCCTTCTTGGTGAGCTTGAAGTTTGGTTCCATGAAAGTACTCCTCTATGATTTTATATGTGATGTTTGGGAATATATTTTCCTAGCATGCAACAATTTGTGTGTGTTCAACCTCGTTTATATGCGGAATGCAGGTTGATTTTGGGTAGGTATAGTTTTATCCTACGTTTGGCATATAGGATATGTACATATTTTTCTTTGGGAATTTTATATGACATCTTTGGTTTAGGTGACATGGATATATGTGGCATGCCAATTTTAATAAGTTTTGCATCATCACATTACTACTATCACCGCGCGACACTGATATGGTGCCCGTGTGTAGCGTAATGGACTGAACCTTTTTGACACAATTTTGATGCTTTTTGTGTGCTTGGTGACCATGTATTTATAATGAGGGGGAGCAGCAAAGAGCTGTGGCTGCATGCGCGCGCCCACGTTCTGTGATCGTGTGATCGTGAGATCGTGCAAGCGTGGCGCTGCTCCTTTCCTTTTCTCTATTTCTTTATTGCTAATTAACCGGCAACGTCCCATCAGCCCGTATGGGCTTTATTAGGCCATCATTTGTCAACGTATGGGCTCTTGCTCTAACCCATTTGCTTTGTGTGGTGAAGCAACCCATGTGCATGTACACGTAGCCATTTTTTAGAAGTGGGCTAGGCCTGATTCTAGTAATTCATTAAGGCTAATTTTGAACATATGGGTCTTCTAATATATGCATGCATGCCTAGCTATGTCACATACGCATACCTCATGCATGTATATGTACGCAATCCAATGAATCATTTTTTTCTTTGTTGTGCAGCACTATCATTTTTTGTGTGTGTATCTGTTAAGATACAACGATATTTTGATGGAGGAACATACCCCGTGATGCTTCGACAACATTGGCGCAAAAAAAACATACGCATACCTCATGCATGTATATGTACGCAATCCAATGAATCATTTTTTTCTTTGTTGTGCAGCACTATGGTTTTTTGTGTGTGTATCCGTTAAGATACAACGATATTTTGATGGAGGAACATACCCCGTGATGCTTCGACAACATTGGCGCCGCATCTGACAGTGAAATTTTAGATCGCTTTGACAACATTGGTGCCGCCTCTGACGGTGAAATTTTAGATCAGTATCCGTTGGTGATGGTGCACGTACATATGAACCGTGTGTCCCCCATTTCTCCATTTTTTTTGTCAGTGATGGTGCACGTACATATAAACCATGTGTTCTCCATTTTCCAATAGGTGAAAACTTAATGGTTGTTTATTTGTTTCATAATATTTTATAATTGTTGGTTTATTGCGTGCATAATCGACATTCGAAAATATATCATAGACCTTTTTTAAGTCATCAATTTGAGTGGTTGATTATATTTTAATTCATTTTTTCAAGGTAAAACAGATTTTTGCCCATTTGTATACAAAGGCGCCAAAGGTGGTTGCACTGTGGTACTTGAGGCAGTGGCCACACAAGGGCCTCTGGATTTGACACTCTTTCTTTGGGATGCCAGGAACTCACAATGACATCAACGTCCTGCAATGCTCCCCTGTCTTTGCCAAGCTTGTTGAAGGTCATTCTCCTCTAGTGAACTTCAAGGTCAATGGGCAGCACTACAACAAGGGGTAGTACCTAGCTGATGGCATCTATCCGAGATGGTCGATATTTGTGAAGACTATCTCAAACGCTGTGCCAGGAGGCAAGAAGTCCCACTTTGCCAAGGCTCAGGAGTCTTGCAGGAAGGATGTCGAGCGAGCATTTGGTGTGCTCCAATCCAGATTTGCTGTTGTTCGGTACCCTGCTCAGACCTAGTCAAAAGATCAAATGTGGGAGATCATGACTTGCTATGTCATCTTGCAGAATATGATCATTGGGAGCGAGCAGGAAGAGCCAGTGTTTGACACTGAACCATATTATAGGCAGGGTCCTCTTGCCCAAGTTGATCACCAGCTACCGGCAACCTGGACTGCCTACCTCAGTATGCGTCAGGAGATCCGAGACCCACAGGTGCATCAGCAACTGCAGCAAGATCTGGTGGAGCACCTATGGAGGATCAAGGGCGACGCCTAGCTCGACGTGTGATGAAATATGAGTTTTCCTTTGTTGAACTATATAATTTGTATTGAACTATTTGATTTCTATTGATTTTCTATGATGAACTATGTGATAAAAAAATTATTTATGTTCTGAATTCTTGCCGAACCACGCTGAATATGGACCGATTCGCGCCGATATTGGGCCATTTTTCGCCGAAAGTGGGCCGAAAAATGGGCCGACATTGGCGACTGGGGGCGACCTGGGGGCTACGGCTGGGTGCCCAACTGCCCCCGGAGCCGATTATACCGCCGGCTCGCCCCCAGGCGGCGATTTTTATGCCTCCTGGGGGTGCCAACGGCTGGAGATGCTCTTAGCGGTGAGCTAACTACCCCTGACTCCCTGACACCGGGCCCCACTGTGCTAAATTGAAACTCTGTTGAATATTACAATCAATGACATGTGGGACCTGCTAGCTAATTAGTAAATTTAGTTGATTTCAGTTAAAGTTTCTGTCTATGATAGGTTGCCCCCACTTGTCAGTAGACCAGTCAACAGTCTCGGTTGACTGCTGACTAGGCAGTTGACTAGGTCAACTGCCCCACATGTCAGCCACACATGCACATGTGTGGGTACATTTTTGTGTACCCATAGCATTTGCATTTAATATACTTTTGAATTAAATAAATTACAAAAATTCAAAAAATGATTTAAATCTTTGAAAATTAATAGAAAATAATCTGTAACTCTGATGCAAATAATATATATATATGTATATATATATGTATATATATATATGTATATATATATATATGTATATATATATATATGTATGCTTCCCCTCCGATTTATCTGTCCGAAAACTACCAAACACCGAGAAAACATTTCGGGATGTTTTCTCGCTCCGTCTGTAATGTGTAGTACTGCGTTAGTTCATCCCTAGCAAAGCGTATTGCCATGTCATGCTTTGCGATGTATTTGATTGCTCTGTTATTTATTGTGTTCCCCCTTCGTTACTTCTTTTCCAGTAGATCCTCAAAACCGTTGTTGATCCGGTAATCGACTACTTCACCTTCGAGGGTCCGTATCTGTCTGCAAAGCTTTCAGGCAAGCAAACCCCCCTTGATCATTCTGATATTGCCCATTTCCTTCTCTTTCATGCTTGCATTAGAATTTGCTATTGTATTTGATTGATCCTATTCTGATGCATACACTACAAAAAAATACACTTCCGTGATGATACGTGTTTGTCACAGTAGGTCACGTTTTCTGTCATGCATGTACATCCATGACGATTTTATGACAGAATCAAGATAGTCATACCTGTGCTGTCATAGAAGTGTTCCATGACAATACCAAAATTATCATCACGGAAGTGTTCACTTCCATGACGATAAATGACACGTCATGGAAGTGCTTTCGTCAAGGGTAACCAACACGTGGCATCCACCATAACGGGTCGCCGTTAAGCTACCGGGTCTAGTTTTGGATCCGATAACCCATTAGCAGCCTGGACCAATGGCGATTTTCCACGTGTACAATTCTCATTGGCCGTAGAAAACACGTGTCAGCTCATCATTGGGTCAGATAGGCGCCTATGATATGTCGACACATGCGATGGCCCACCACTAGCCCATTTAGCTTACAAAGGCTGGCCCGTTTGACTTGGTCAAAAGTTAGCGGGCCGGCCCATGAAAATCTTGTTAATGGTCTATTCGCAAATAGCCCATTTTCGGCCCGGTAACTCATGGCCCGTTAGGGCCTTCTCGAAATCGGCCCAACAACATCATGTGGGCCGTCGAATATAACACTAGCCCATTTCACTTTCGGCCCATGTATGGCCCACGACGTCTTTCGGCCCATATGAGGCCTTTCATATCTTTAGGCCCTTTAGTGGCCCACGATGACTCTAGCCCATAATGTAAAGTAAATTTCTTTGTACCCATTAATGGCCCATGATTCACATGGGTCATTCCTAGCCCATGTTAGCTTTCGGCCTACGGACGGGCCATACGTTCTTGGGCTCCTTTCCGGCCCTCGATTACTTCCGCCCCGTTCCCCTAATGGGCCAAATTCAGCCCGTGGATAGAATCGGCCCATTTGTGGCCTGTTAAACCGTTGCGCCGTTCCCAGCCCGTCCTATATTCTGGCCCATTGACAACCCGTTATGCCTGTGATAGAATTAAGCCTTTGCTGTCTTCCGGCCTGTTAACGGCCCGTTACCGTGCTGGCCCGATACCAATTACGCCCATTTACGACCCATGTGGACCTATTTATCCGACGGCCCGAGGCCACCGATTCTACGGCCCGTTGGAGGCCCATTTATCCGACGGCCTATAGGAAGCCCATGGATCCTATGGCGTGTAGCAGGGTCAAGGTTACCATGGTCCGTATATGGCCCATGGTTGTTGTGGCCACTAGCAAACCAGGGAAACAAAACTAACGCTAGGCTATTAAGGCGATTGCACAGATTACATCCACCAGGCATCAAAGTTCGCCACCAGTGCAAATATAGTGAACACCCTCACTATACAAAAATGGCTTGCTATTTTCTTCAGCTGGTGGCTGCACGTTAAGAACAAATTTTGTATCACAACAAAACAAATTACAACCATAAAACAAATGGAAGGTTGGCATAAAATTTAACAGTCTGGCACATAAATGCACCACCAGAAGTTTAGAAGCTCATTTCATTTGACCCGACTATTACATTTTCATGTTGTATTGTCCGACGGAGCACCATAACCTCCGCCTTCATTTCTCCTAGGCTCCTGAAGAACATAGCAAATGTCTGATAGTCTGGTTTCAAAACCATGCATATCTTGACGACATCAAACAATGGATGTCCTTGTTTCACAAAGGGTCTCTGTTAGGGAATGGACTTGTGTCTGGAGCACAGATAGAACATTGTTTTGAGCTTGCATATCTTGATCATGGGACAGTTTGGACGAGATTGCTTTAACAACCAACCCAGTATTACGCAGGAACATGCTTTTGGCATTGTTAGTAGACAAGTACTGACCCAATGCAGCAAGAGGTGACATTGCGGTTATAGTTGCCTCGTCACCTTCAAAAGGTGGCGGTTCCACCATTTTTCCATAGCTTGCTGAAAAGTTGAGTTTTTTACATTAGTAGTACCAGAACAGAAGATATTAAGGAGGCAGCAACACCAAACAAAATAGCTTTGGTCAATATACAGAACTTATTCTGGTGAACCCATGTAAAATATTAATTGTATTTTACTGCGAAGTACATAATAAAACCAGGTTCCAAACATATGACCATGTACCGTGGCTAATGTATTGTCTGTTTCTTCACATTGTATTGACAGCTAAGGATAAAGAGACAAAGTTTATAATACGGTAAGCATAGTATGACATCATTCATATCACAAAACAACTGAGAACAAATAAACATGCAATTGTAATGTTGTGTGGGCAAGTCCAACACAAAACTAGATTACAGATCAAGATCAAAGGAACATCACTCCTATCTTTTAAACCTTGTAAGGTGCAATGATATGCCAATACAATTGTGTATAAAATTGAAAAGAGTAATAGACATTGGCTGCAAACCATGCAGTTCAATGCACAAGTCAGAGTAAGTAGTAGTTAAAAGGCATGAGGATTAAGGACTTACAATAGCGGCTTTGACTAGTGTAGTCATGCCCTTCGTCTTGCTGGTGTGACAGTCCTTGAAGATTTCCACAACATTTGGTTCAGGTACTTTTTGGTCCTTGCGGGCTTTCCTCTGCATTTGGAACAAGTCAATATAGATCTGATAATATGGTACATCGAAAAGAGTGAAACAACAGCTAATTACAAGAGCCTCGCAGTGTGCAATATAAATACGAGATCCTGTTGTCTGTTGGAATTTCACTTTCATACGGTTGGCGTTGTTCTTTGAATAGTTCACCTACAAGAAGATAGATTTGTGAGACACATGCGTAAATAGGAGTTTAACATGTGATCTGATCACATACATATAACGTACCTGATACTTTGGATCAGACCAATGTTTAATGAGGCCTCTCTAGTCTTCATCCGATATATTTTCCACTAGAGATGTTTGGGCAAGTTCACTGTTAGCCTTGCCTTCAAAGTGAGTTTTCCTCAAGTTATACCGATATTGTCGCAGAGAAGACTTGAAAACATGGTGCAAGCTTGTCTGGTTGCATCATCTTGGCTATCCAACTTGAACCTCATCTGTTGAAAATTATGCGAGTCTCATTATTAGCAACCTAGAAAGTATGGGACAGAGCAAGACGATATTTCTAATTTCCATACATAACCATACTTACAGATAAATGGTCGAGGAAGGTGTTGAACTGGGTTTCGTATTTGTCATTCCTGTACTGAATCCATGTTGGGAGGATACATACATGACACCTAACGACAACCGCTGCCTTTGATACTAACTTTGATGTTAGACAACCACATGATAGGAGGATGTAATATGTACGAAAAATAGGACAACATGAGATAATCAGAACTATGATGTGTAAACTAAGCATAAGACATTTCACTAAATTAGAAGCAATGAAATGGAAGGTAGACACCATATGAAAGATACTACAAATATCGCTCTGCCAAGTTAACAATGTCTCGTCATAACTGGCGTTTAAACAAATGTGAAGCAGTACAAGAAATAAATCATATGCAAGATGCAAATAACATCACACTACCAAGTTAAAGGTCTCTCGTCATTAGTGCCATTACATATTCACAGCATTGCATATTCACAGCTTATGATGTGTAAACTAAGTAGAAGGCATTTCAACAAATTAGAAACAATGAAAGCTAGACACCATATGAAAGATGCAACGGATATCACTCTACCAAGTTAAAACTGTCTCATCATAAGTGCCATTTCAACAAATTAGAAGTAGTACAAGCTAGAAAAGAATGCGAGATGTAAGGCAAACACATGATACCAGGATGGAATGTGTACGAAAAACAGGACAACATGTCATATTCACAACTGTTTGTGTAAACTAAGCAGAAGCCATTTCGACAAATAAGAAGCAATGCAAGCTAGACACAATATGCAACATGCAAGACAATATCACACTACCAAGCTAGAGAAAGCACCTAGGATGACGGTTTCGCTGGAAGACCGCCATCAGACCCTGCCTTATTCTTTTCCTTCCTCTTTCTTAGTTATATTGCCTTGTCAAGTCAAACCCACAAGAAAAATGAATAAAAATTCCCTTTTCAGAACTCATTGATGCAGGATGCTGACGCGCACTACTTTAATGTAAGGAGACCACATGATAGGATGATTGGATGTGTAAGAAAAAAGGACAACATTGCATATTTGCAGCTATGATGTGTAAACTAAGCAGAAGGCATTTCAACAAATTAGAAGCAGTGAAAGCTAGACACCATATGAAAGATGCAATGAATATCACTCTACCAAGTTAAGACTATCTCGTCATAAGTGCCATTTCAACACTCCCAAGTAGTACAAGCTAGAAAAAAATGCGAGATGTAACCTATATCACACTCCCAAGTTAAATGTGTCTTATGATAAGTGATTGTTGCAGGTTACACAACAATAGTACTTTGATGTAAGAACATAGTGTGATAAACATATATTGTATGTTTTAGAAACAGGAACACATGTCTTATTCACAAGTATAATGTGTAAAGTAAGCAGATGGAATTCAACAAAATTAGAAGCAATACAAGTTACACATCATACATAACATGCAACCACATATAACAGTGCCAAGTTAGAGGGATCACCTGTGACGGTGCACTAGGGGAGACGTGCTCATCATCAACACAACTACGTTGAGTGTCTATGCACGTGTTGTCTTGCAAAAATCATCTTCGGGGTGGGGGGGGGGGTGGGGGTGGGGGGTGGGGGGTGGAGTAGTAGAATCTGTAGAGGCCCTCCGTTTGGAAGGTGCACCTTTATCAGCTGCCTTGCTAATTTCCTTCCGCTTTCTTGATTTTGAACTGTCAAGTAAAACCGACAAGAAAAAGCAATAAAATTCACTCTTCATAACTCTTCGTGCATGATACTGACAATCACTACTTTGATGTAAGGCAAACACATGATACCAGGATGGAATATGTACGAAAAACAGGACGACATGGCATATTCACACCTGTTTGTGTAAACTAAGCAGAAGCCATTTCAACAAATAAGAAGCAATGCAAGCTAGACACCACATGAAAGATGCAACCAGTATGACTCCACCAAGTTAAAAGCGTCCCATCATAAATGGCATTTCAACAAATTAGAAGCAGCGCATGCTATAAATCATATGAAAGATGCAACTAATATCGCACTGCATATACTAAAGGTGTCTCGTCATATTGAATGATGTGGGATACAAAAAACAATAGTTTTATCTAAGGACATGCTTAAGACAAATGTATTATGTACTAAAAATAGTAAGGCATGTCACATTAACAGGTATAATGTATAAACTAAGCAGAATAGCACTGATACGTCTCCATTATATCTACTTTTCCAAACACTTTTGCCCATGTTTTGGACTCTAACTTGGATGATTTGAATGGAACTAACCCGGACTGACGCCGTTTTCAGCAGAACTGCCATGGTGTTATTTTTGTGCAGAAATAAAGCTCTCGGAATGACCTGAAAATCCACGGAGCAACTTTTCAGAATTAATAAAAAATACCGGCAAAAGAATCAGCACCAGGGGGCCCACACCTTGTCCACGAGGGTGGGGGGCTCGCCCCCCTAGGGCGCGCCCCTGCCTCGTGGGGCCCCTGGACGTCCACCGACCTCAACTCCAACTCCATATATTTTCTTTCATGGAGAAAAAAATCAGATAGAAAGTTTCACCGTGTTTTACGATACGGAGCCACCGCCAAGCACTAATTTCTCTCGGGAGGGCTGATCTGGAGTCCGTTCGGGGCTCCGAACAGGGGGATTCGTCGCCGTCGTCATCATCAACCATCCTCCATCACCAATTTCATGATGCTCACCGCCGTGCGTGAGTAATTCCATCATAGGCTTGCTGGACGGTGATGGATTGGATGAGATTTACCATGTAATCAAGTTAGTTTTGTTAGGGTTTGATCCCTAGTATCCCTATGTTCTGAGATTGATGTTGCTATGCCTTTGCTATGCTTAATGCTTGTCACTACGGCCCGAGTGCCATGATTTCAGATCTGAACCTATTATGTTTTCATGAATATATGTGAGTTCTTGATCCTATCTTGCAAGTCTATAGTCACCTATTATGTGTTATGATCCGACAACCCTGAAGTGACAATAATCGGGATACTTCTCGGTGATGACCGTAGTTTGAGGAGTTCATGTATTCACTAAGTGTTAATGCTTTGGTCCGGTACTCTATTAAAAGGAGGCCTTAATATCCCTTAGTTTCCATTAGGACCCCGCTGCCACGGGAGGGTAGGACAAAAGATGTCATGCAAGTTCTTTTCCATAAGCACGTATGACTATATTCGGAATACATGCCTACATTACATTGATGAACTGGAGCTAGTTCTGTGTCACCCTATGTTATAACTATTACATGATGAATCGCATCCGACATAATTATCCATCACTGATCCAATGCCTACGAGCTTTTCACATATTGTGCTTTGCTTATTTACTTTACCATTGCTACTGTTACAATTACTACAAAACTGCTACTGTTACTTTTGCTACTGTTACCGTTACTTCCATACTACTTTGCTACTAAATACTTTGCTGCAGATACTAAGTTATCCAGGTGTGGTTGAATTGACAACTCAACTGCTAATACTTGAGAATATTCTTTGGCTCCCCTTGTGTCGAATCAATAAATTTGGGTTGAATACTCTACCCTCGAAAACTGTTGCGATCCCCTATACTTGTGGGTTATCAAGACTATTTTTTGGCGCCGTTGCCGGGGAGCATAGCTCTATTCTTTGAGTCACTTGGGATTTATATCTGCTGATCACTATGAGGAACTTGAAAGACGAAAGAACTAAGATTTATCCCTCAACTACGAGGGGAGGTAAGGAACTGCCATCTAGCTCTGCACTAGATTCTCCTTCTGTTATGAGTAAGCTTGCGACACCTAAACCTGCTTCTGCTATGAATTCTGATATGTCGCATGTTATTGATGATGCCACTTCTACTATGCATGATGCTTATGATGAAACTACTTCTGTGCTTGATACTACTGTGCCATTAGGTGAATATCTTGATGAACAACTTGCTAGGGTTAGAGAGAATGAAATTCTTGAAACTGATATTATTGAAGATAGTGATGATGAAGGTTCTCCCCCTAAATATGAATTGCCTGTTGTTCCTGAGGGTTATGTTATGGACGAAGAAACTGCTAGAGATTTTCTTGCTTGCAATGATAGATCTGATCTTAAGAAGTTATTAGCTAAACTGAAACAGAAAACTCTGAATGCTAGAATGAAATATGACACTGCTTTTGCTACTTCACCTATATTTGTTACTGATAAGGATTATGAATTCTCTGTCGATCCTGGGAGAATTACTTTGGTTGAATCTGATCCTTTTTATGCCTATGAATCTGAAACTGTTGTGGCACATCTTACTAAATTGAATGATATAGCCACCCTGTTCACTAATGATGAGAAATCTCGCTACTATTATAACCTTAAGATATTTCCATTCTCATTAAAGGGTGATTCTAAAACTTGTTTTAATTCTCTTGATCCTGGTTGTGTGCATAGTCCCCAAGATATGGTTTATTACTTCTCCGCTAAATATTTCCTTGCTCATAAGAAACGAGCTGCCTTGAGGGAAATATATAATTTTGTGCAAATTGAAGAAGAGAGTCTCCCACAAGCTTAGGGGAGGCTTCTCTGGTTACTTAATGCTTTGCCTGATCACCCTCTTAAGAAAAATGAAATACTTGATATCTTTTATAATGGACTAACCGATTCTTTCAAGGACCACTTGGATAGTTGTGCTGGTTGTGCTTTCATGGAAAGAACAGTCGACCAAGCTGAATTGCTATTGAATAATATGTTGACTAATGAAGACAATTGGACACTTCCTGAACCAACTCCTAAGCCAATTCCTGAGCCTATTCCTAAACCAACTCCGAAGAAAAGGGGAGTTCTATTTCTCAGTCCTGAAGATATGCAAGAGGCAAAGAAATCTATGAAAGAGAAAGGTATTAAAGCTGAAGATGTTAAGAATTTACCTCCTATTGAAGAAATACATGGTCTTAATATACCACCTATTGAAGAAACACATGGTCTTGATAACCCTACACCGGTAGTAAAGGTAAATTCTCTCTATAGATATGATAAAGTTGAAATCCCGTCTACTAAGTTTGCTAGCCAATGCTTGGATGAATTTGACGACTTTATGGCTAGACAAGAAAACTTTAATGCTTATGTTGGTAGAGAATTGAAGAGTAATGCTTACATGATTGGACACTTGAGTGATTATATGGCTAGAGTTAAAGGTGAACTTAAACTCATTAGTAAATATGCTTCTATGGTTACCACTCAAGCAGAACAAGTACTTAAAGCTCAAAGTGATTTGCTCGATGAATTAAATAATAAACATGACTTTGCTGTTAGAGTGGCTACTAGAACGGGTAAAATGACGCAGGAACCTTTGTATCGTGAAGGCCGCCCTAAGATTCTCAGAGAAATAATTTAGATGCACCGTCCTTCTAAAAATAAGAAAAAGAAAAATGATAGGACTTTGCATGCTTCTAGTGAACCTGTTGTAGAACACCTGAGAATCCCAATGATATTTCTATTTCTGATGCTGAACACAATCAGGTGATGAACATGAACCTGGTTATAATATTAATGATAATGTTCATGTTGATGCTCAACCTAGCAATAATAATGATGTAGAGATTGAACCCGCTGTTGATCTTGATAACCCACAATCAAAGAATCAACGTTATGATAAAGAGACTTTGTTGCTAGGAAGCATGGTAAAGAAAGAGAACCATGGGTTCAGAAACCCATGCCTTTTCCTCCTAAACCATCCAAGAAAAAGGATGATGAGGATTTTGAGCGCTTTGCTGAAATGATTAGACCTATCTTTTTACGTATGCACTTAACTGTTACGCTTAAAGTGAATCCTTATGCTAAGTACATGAAGGATATCATTACAAATAAAAGAAAGATACTGGAAGCTAAAATTTCCACCATGCTTGCTAATTACACTTTTAAAGGTGGAATACCTAAGAAACTTGGAGATCCAGGAGTATCAACTATACCATGCTCCATTAAAAGAAACTATGTTAAAACTGCTTTATGTGATCTTAGAGCCGGTGTTAGTGTTATGCCTCTTTCTTTATATCCTAGACTTGAATTGAATAAGTTGACACCTACTGAAATATCTTTGCAAATGGCTAATAAATCAACTGCTATACCTGTCGGTATTTGTGAGGGTGTGCCTGTTGTGGTTGCAAACGTCACTATCTTAACAAACTTCGTTATTCTTGATATTCCCGAGGACGATAGTATGTCAATTATCCTTGGTAGACCCTTTTTGAATACTGCAGGGGCTATTATTGATTGCAACAAAGGCAATGTCACTTTTCTTGTTAATGGTAATGAGCATATGGTACACTTTCCGAGGAAACAACCTCAAGTTCACAGTATCAATTCTATTGAAAAAATTCCAACTATCATTATTGGAGGTTTTGAATTTCCTCTTCCTACTGTCAAGAAGAAATATGATATTCTTATTATTGGGATGTTCATATTCCTGTTGAGGTAACCTAGTGTTATTCAAAACTTCTCCCATTTCATGTTATTCAGAATGAGTTTGTTAACAAGACTTGATCAACCTTGTTAGTGGATTACTTTTGATGATCATGAAGTGGATGAAGTTAGAAGGCACAACCTTCTGTACCCTCTTTTTGCTTTCTGTTATTTAGAATAAATAAAGCAAAATAGTATTTTCTGTCTGTTTTCTGAATTATCCATGTAATAAAAAATACCCCGAAGATAAAAGTTCTCCAAATGCCCTACCAATTTAATATGATTTTTTTGCAATATTTGAGAATATCTGGCACTAAGAACACAATAGGGGGAGTAAGCACCTGGCCATGAGGGTCCAGGGTGTGCCCACCCCTACAGGACGCGCCCCCTGCCTCGTGGGCCCATTATGGCCCCCTCCACTTATTCCTGCACCCACACACTTCTTCTTCCTCCGAAAAAAATCACTATCCAGCTCAAGCACGAGTTCTAGCTCATCTTGCTGCCATTTTCGATCTCCTTGCTCAAAGCTCCATTGACAAAACTGCTTTGGGGGATTGTTCTTTGGTATGTGACTCCTCCAATGGTCGAATTAGTTTTTGTTCTAGTGCTTTATTCATTGCAAATTTTTGCTGCCTAGGTGACCCTATTCTTGAGCTTGCATGTCAAATATATATGGTCCCAAGTAATTCTAACATATGATATAGCCTCTCGGCACTTGTAGGAGTAGTTGCTATCAATATTGTTTAGTTTGGTTCACTTTTATTTTGAGTTACTAAAAATTTCAGAAATTTTCAGAAAAAGATGAAGATATTCTTTTTGAGGGGCTCTTGTAGCCAAGGCTCTAAGGATAAACAAGCTAAGGAGAATGAAAAGCCCAAGTATAATCTCCGTCGTGTGGCGGAAGTACGACCGTGTGAATGGCCTTGTGATGATTTCTTGAGAGCAGCCGGGATTTATGATGATTTTTATTCATTGGCTGATAATGCGGGCCTCACCGACTTCCTCCACGACCAGATCGAACAGTACCTCTTACTCACCAATACTTTCGTGCA
This sequence comes from Triticum aestivum, assembly GCF_018294505.1. Classification (NCBI taxonomy): domain Eukaryota; kingdom Viridiplantae; phylum Streptophyta; class Magnoliopsida; order Poales; family Poaceae; genus Triticum; species Triticum aestivum. The sequence goes on from NC_057807.1 coordinate 407,460,561, forward strand.
AAATTTCTACTTTTATCCTAAGAAATCACCTCCTTCAGTAGAGTTTCATTTATATGATATGGCTAGGGAGATGTCACTATAAGAATTTTGTACAGTCTGCAAGATACCCTTCAGGGGCAGCTTAGAGGAACCACATCATAAAGATGTGGATGGATTTATTGACACTATTACTGTAGGGGAAACGAGGAAGGTTTCCGATGCAAGAATTACTAGCATACACTTTCCTATCCTATGTTACTTTGCAATATTTGCTAGTCGATGCTTAATTGGTCGCGGAAACTGTGGAAACCTTAGTGTCCCAGATATTATTATTTTGTTCCATGCTTTATTTCGTGATAACTCTATTAGTATGGGCGCTATTATTGCTAAACGATTAAGTCTGAACCATACAAAGGGCCCCATCTTTGGAGGTATCTATGCTTCACGCTTCGCTAAACACTTCAAGACACCTATTAGGCATTATGAGAAAGAGGAAAAGCTGCTGCCCCTACTTTTCTAGATTATAAGAGCATGGTAGCACATGAGTTTATTGTTAAAAATGACGAGAATATGCTTAAGTATAATTTGAGACTTCATAAGAAACATAGTGAGACTATTATCTCGCCTGTGCCCTCTTTGTTTGATTTAACTGTAGGCCCTTACCTTGTCTTGCCGGCGGCCGTCTATGCGCTCCGTGGCCAGACATCAGCTCCAGATCCTGAGCCGGAACCACCACTTGACCCTTATCGACCATCCTGTTATTAGTGGGATCTGGAGGAGATCGCCAGCGAGTGGTACCCACATGACACTCCTCAGTACACTAGAGAGAGTAGTCGTGATCCATGGGCATAGACCAACTTAGGCCAAAAGCCTAAGCTTGGGGGAGTACGTATTTCTCACCGACATTACATTCATGTTCACACACTCACTCTAGTTGCCGGTGCTCATATTCTTTCATTGTACTATCCATGCTAGTTTATTTTCTTTTTCTAGCTTTCTTCTTGTGAGTTTGAATAACCTTAAGAAAAACCAAAAAAAGTAGCTAGTTTATTTTCCATGCTTGTAGTAGTAATATTAAAAGAAAACCCAAAAAGATTTCTCGTTCTTCTTTTGCTTGTTGGGAGCTTTCCCGTGTAAATAGTTTTATTTCTTTTCTTTTCTTTGGGGGTCGAGAGGAGAAGACCATAATGAAAATGTTAAGTGGCTCTAATATTCATGATTGTTGATTTAACCAAGAGCCCATATTACCTTGTCTTCTCTCTTGAATTGAATGCTTACAGATTCCATCTTAGTCCAATGCACGTGCACTATTATTATTATCCACACCGTTCGGTCGTGCAAGTGAAAGGCAATAATGACGATATATAATGGACTGATTGAGATGAGAGAAGCTGGTATGAACTTGACCTCTTTTTTTTGTAAATATGATTAGTTCATCGTTCCTGATTCAGCCCATTATGAATAAACATGTTTGCAATGACAATTAGAGATTATAGTTGCTCATGCCATGCTTAATTAGCTAGGAGCTTATAATGGTTTACCTTGCGTGCCAACATGCTATTAAAATGGTTGTGATGTGTTATGATAGGGTGGTATCCTCCTTTGAATGATTCGAGTGACTTGACTTGGCACATGTTCACGCATGTAGTTGAAACAAAATCAACATAGCCTTCACGATATTTATGTTCATGGTGGATTATATCCTACTCATGCTTGCACTCGGTGTTGATTAATTTTAATGCATGTTCATGATTGTTGTCGCTCTCTCAGTTGGTCGCTTCCCAGTCTTTTTCTAGCCTTCACCTGTACTAAGCGGGAATACTGCTTGTGCATCCAAACTCCATAAACCCCAAAGTTATTCCATATGAGTCCACCATACCTTCCTATATGCGGTATTTACCTGCCGTTCCAAGTAAATTGGTATGTGCCAAACTCCAAACCTTCAAATGAAATTCTGTTTTGTATGCTTGAACAGCTCATGTATCAACTAGGGTTGTATGTATCTTCCATGTTAGGCGGGTTATACTCAAGGGGAGTGGACTCCGCTCCTCATTCACGAGAAAATGGATGGTCACTGGGATGCCCAGTCCCATGCTCAAATCAAATCAAAATAACTAAACAAAACTCCCCAGGATTGTTGTTAGTTGGAGGCACCCATTGTTTCGGGCAAGCCATGGATTGATGCTTGTTGGTGGAGGGGGAGTATAAACTTTACCATTTTGTTTGAGAACTGCCTATAATGTGTGTAGCATGGAAGATATCGAGATCTCTCAGTTGTTATGTTGATCGTGAAAGTATACCGCTCAAAATGTTATTTATCTCTATTTCAAAATCGAGCTCTGGCACCTCTACAAATCCCTGCTTCCCTCTGCGAAGGGCCTACCTATTTACTTTTATGTTGAGTCATCACCCTCTTATTAAAAAGCACCCACTTGAGAGCACCGATGTCATTTGCATGCATTACTATTACTTTATATTGGGTATGACTATGACTGGATCTCTTTTACCATGAATTACAATGTTTAGTCAGTCCTTGATATTTAAAGGTGCTCTGCATTTATGTTTTGCGGTCTCAGAAAGGGCCAGCGAGATACCATCTTGTTATATTATATTATCATTGTTTTGAGAAAGTATTGTCATCCAAGATTTATTATTATTGCTTGCTAGTTGATTATGCCATTGATATGAGTAAACATCAGACCTAAGTGTTATTGTGAATATGGTTAGATCATAATCTTTGCTGAAAACTTGAATGCTGACTTTACATATTTGCAACAACAAGAGCAAACAGAGTTTGTAAAAGTTTTTCTTTATCACTTTCAGTTTATTAACTGAATTGCTTGAGGACAAGCAAAGGTTTAAGCTTGGGGGAGTTAATACGTCTCCGTCGTATCTACTTTTCTAAACACTTTTGCCCTTGTTTTGGACTCTAACTTACATGATTTGAATGGAACTAACCCGGACTAACCCTGTCTTCAGCAGAACTGCCATGGTGTTATTTTTGTGTAGAAATAAAAGTTCTCAGAATGACCTGAAAATCCATGGAGCAACTTTTCAGAATTAATAAAAAATACTGGCAAAAGAATGAGCACTAGGGGACCCACACCCTGTCCACGAGGGTGGGGGGCGCGCCCCCCTGCCTCGTGGGTCTCCTGGACGTCCACCGACCTCAACTCCAAGTCCATATATTTGCTTTCGCGGAGAAAAAAAATTAGAGAGAAAGTTTCATCACGTTTTACGATACGAAGCCGCCGCCAAGCCCTAATCTCTCTCGGGAGGGTTGATTTGGAGTCCGTTCGGGGCTCCGGAGAGGGGGATTTGTTGCCGTCGTCATCATCAACCATCCTCCATCACCAATTTCATGATGCTCACCGTCGTGCGTGAGTATTTCCATCGTAGGCTTGCTGACGGTGATGGGTTGGATGAGATTTACCATGTAATCAAGTTTGTTTTGTTAGGGTTTGATCCCTAGTATCCCTATGTTCTAAGATTGATGTTGCTATGACTTTGCTATGCTTAATGCTTGTCACTAGGGCCCGAGTGCCATGATTTCAGATCTGAACCTATTATGTTTTCATGATTATATGTGAGTTCTTGATCCTATCTTACAAGTCTATAGTCACCTATTATGTGTTATGATACTTCTCGGTGATGACCGTAGTTTGAGGAGTTCATGTATTCACTATGTGTTAATGCTTTGGTCCGGTACTCTATTAAAAGGAGGCCTTAATATCCCTTAGTTTCCATTAGGACCCCGCTGTCACGGGAGGGTAGGACAAAAGATGTCATGCAAGTTCTTTAAGCACGTATGAATATATTCGGAATACATGCCTACATTACATTGATGAACTGGAGCTAGTTGTGTGTCACCCTATGTTATAACTATTACATGAGGAATCACATCCGACATAATTATCCATCACTGATCCAATGCCTACGAGCTTTTCACACATTGTGATTTGCTTATTTACTTTACCACTGCTACTGTTACAACTACTACAAAACTGCTACTGTTACTTTTGCCACTGTTACTGTTACTTCCATACTACTTCGCTACTAAATGCTTTGCTGCAGATACTAAGTTATCCAAGTGTGGTTGAATTGACAACTCAACTGCTAATACTTGAGAATATTCTTTGGCTCCCCTTGTGTTGAATCAGTAAATTTGGGTTGAATACTCTACCCTCTAAAACTGTTGCGATCCCCTATACTTGTGGGTTATCAAGCACATGCAATTTAGCTAGATTTGAAGAATTACAATCTAGACACCATATGCAACATGCAACCACATATCACGCTGCCAAGTTAGAGCAAGCTCCTGCGATGCTGGTGTAGGGGAAATGAGGTAAGCAACTATAGAGCTACGTTCACTATCTTCATCTAGCCTTCCTGTTTCTTGAGAATCATGCGGGGAGGCTAACGCTGCATTCTTTAAGTGAGGATCTTTTCTCACAATAGTCCACTAGCCTGACTACCTCATGATAAGTGATTGATGAGGGATACACAAGAACTTTAGTTTGATGTAAGATCTGTTAATAGACAAATGTACTAGTATGTATGAAAAATAGGAAGGTATGTCATATTCAAAGGTATAATGTGTAAGCTAAGAAGATGCAATTTAACCAAATTGGAAGCAATACAAGCTAGACATCTGGCTGGAGTGGTGAGCATGATCATTTAGGATCTGAGAGCCTGGTGGGAGGCGGGCTGCTTCGCCACCATCGTGGCTTTTTAGTTGGCTTCCAGGTGATGCCTGTTTGTGCTGGGCTTGTCACTGGCTTGGCTAGTGCCCTGACTAGCTATTTGTCTTCTGGTGCTCCCAGGATGGTGGTTCATGTAAAAAATATATTTCCTTATCTGAACAAAGACCGACTTTGACCTTTTGAATACACGCTAGACACCATATGCAACATGCAACCACATATGGCACCACGAAGTTAAAGCAAGCACCTAAGATGGTGGTTCATGGCGAGCAAGATCATCAACTCCAGAGCTATGTTTATCGTCTCCATCTGTTGAACATCCAACCTTTAAAGCATGGAAGCGTGTCTTGCCTGCTAGCGAAGCAAGCAGGAGCGACTTCTCTCTTTTCTTTTCTGCTTCTATTAAGGCAGAGTCTCAAATACCCTTGCATAAAAGCACAACAGTGAGAGTATGGGTGAAGTATGTGCAGAACTAGTACACTGTAAAAGTAGTAGATAGCAGGTGGCTGAAAAATAAATGACATGAGACATATGATAGCTCTACAACATTGCACGACAAACAAAATTAGATTCTACTTCGTATGATTTTTTAATATATGAGCACAGGGATGTCTGGGAAATGCATGTACTCCTCCAGCACACCACCACATGTGGTCCTATCAAAATAACAGTCGAATGAAAATAAATATGTCAGTCAATTTTTTTATGAACCGTCTAATCTATAAGGAATGGGCAGATGCCTTTGTCTACCTCCCGCCAGTCACTGTTGATGATCTTTCTCGAACCGCTAGCGACCATCGGCCCAGACCCCTGCCTCCGCCGCCGCTCCCTCCCCTCGACCTCACACCACCGCCGCGCTTGGCAGCGCCCCCTGACCATCCCTTTAATCCCAACCGACCTGCAGATCGGGCTCTAGCAGCTCCTAGGCCCCACACACCCCTAAGATAAACACCGAGGCGCTGCTTCCCCGGCGTAATAGGCGGACTAGCGCCTGTTATGCCGGGGAATGCTTCCTTTAATTGGGAATCAACTGACCAGGAATTGAAATCCAGGGGGCGAAGGACCTCTAGCTAAGGTGAAATAGTATATGAGGAGAAACCTTGTGCATCGCGAGTTAGTAGGAACATCTAGTATCAAGAAGAAGTGGTCAACTAGTGTCTTCTGTGGGATGAATACTGTCCAAGCAAACACGTAAGTTTTGCACGAATAAGGGAAGAGGAGTATCATTTCCGGTTACTAGTACTGGTCCTCCGGATGTCACGATGATTTTCTTGGTTTTACCTGGGGAACCGATGATTTGGAGGAGGGTCGAGCCTTGGACGAAACCTTGGTCAAATTGTTGACTATGTTGCGGTGGCCGTCTGTTGGCAGAGGGGAAGTAGATCCGAGGCGGTGAAGGACGATGTAGTGGGAACAACTCCGGTGCGATGGACGGTGGCGAAGTTGGAGCAGCAACAGTAAGGCGCAGGATGGCGTGGTTGAACTGGCTCGGGTACGGACAAGTCGGCCTCGGCTTCAACTACTAGTAGTGGAGGGCATTGCGGTTGCGGTTGCGGTGGACGACGATGTCGGGGTATCGGCTCTGGCGTGATGGATGAGGGAGGCGGTTGATGGGTGGGAAGGGCGGCAGACGGAGGACGTCGGGGTTTCATGGATAGTGGAGAGGTAGTTTTGGCGCCCATGCAGTACGAAAGGGGAATCGGACGGGGGGGGGGGGGGAGCTAAGGGAGAACCATGTTTCGGTCTGGGACGTGCTTGTTTTTGGTTTTTTTGAACAAATGGGATGCACTTGTTTGAAATTTGGGGAAAGTACAAACTTTGCCCCCCTCTTAAATTTCGGACCTACTGCGGGTTGGGGGTAGGATGGTAATCCTAGGTGTCCCAAATAGTGGGCGGGAGCGATTTCGGCCGCGCACATGTGTGCTTAGGCGGTCATTGTGTATGAATGTTTTCCCGAGGCGGTTGCGTGTATGAAGCTACAAACCTACCCCATTTTACACCTTTAGACGTCGGGATGGTGGGTTTCACGGGTCGGAGTTAGAAAAGTAATTTCCTTCTACCAAACATTGGTCTCACGTAGTTTTGGGCGAGTAGAGGCTCTTTTGGCGCTTCGTTCGAAATTTTGAAACAGAAGCATTCATGTTTAGAGTACTCTTGAACTTTGAGGATTTACCTAAATAGACAACGTTAAATTTGACCTTGTATGTTTGAAAACCTCATTAAATTATGCGATTCTTTTTGAAATTTGACACTTGAAAATCCTATAACTACGATTATTTTGGAATGGAGGAGGTAAATTTGAATCTGTTTTGTACACGACTATATATGCTATTATGTACAAAAGCAGAGCAAAGATTGGTGCCCCCATAATTTAGGTATGATTTACAAATGCCATGATATCGAATTCAAATAATTGAATAGACTTCATGTTGAATTCGAATTTTTTAAACCACCTTAAGTTGAATTCAAATGTATGCTAGTTCATAGCTAGCTATTTTTAATGTTCATTGTGTAACTTTTGTATGTACAATGTGCTTTACACACACAACATGAACTATACTCACGTTCATATTCGATTGCTAAAGCGATGCATTGTCTGGAGTTCAAAATACTAACTATGTGGATAAATTATGTCGAATAATAACATAGACATGCTCAAATTTGATAGAATATAGATGTATGATGGATCAAGGACCGTTCGTTAATGAATTGCAAATATCATGATCCCATCCTAATATTAGGATACAATTTATATTTTTAACCAATGTGTACATCAGTCTTTTACGTGTAGTTTCACTCTCCATCGGTGGTCTCTCACACATGCTCACACACTCTCTCCCGAGGTGTCTTTCTCGCAGACATGCTCTCGATATAACCCTCCCTCCCTCTCGTAACCATTTACGACTGTTTTCATTAACCTTTATCACAAGCACTCTTCCTCTCACAAGCATACACACGCACAATCCCCATCGACCCTATCTATATACATAGACCTGCCTACGTCTCTCTCGTACGCACATTATCTTTAGGCCTATCTCTCACATACTATCTCCACCTCTCTTCCTAATCGACAAGTATGATTCTAGCAGAGCATTCTGTAGGATGCCCCTTAAAGTTAGGTTGGATGAATAGTAATATCAGATATAAGGGGTTACCTTAGTTCGAGGATGTAGGGTTACAAATCCTAGCCGGCTTTGTCAGTGGACACAGAGTCCTTCACGACTCTGCTATCTTTGTCTTGTATGGCTAGTCCTCCATGGGTCTCCCTAAATGCGTCACAGGCCGACCAATGTGGCGCAGGACGGAACCGAACCAAGGGCCTCACCTCGGCCCACCGAACCTCACGCGGTGACACACCCTCTACCCCCAGGTCTCGTTATCTTCTCACACCCACACATACCAACACACACACCACATATTTTTTTCTTCTCGTGCCCTATCCCCTCCCCCATGCATATACACACTCAAGGGCATCTCTCGCCATGACATCATATTCGTCTCTCTCTCTAGACCTCTCTCATTTCTCGTGCTATCTCTCCCCCGCCCCCCGCCGGCCCCTCTACCAATGCCTCTCTTGAATACGTCATCAACTACACATTCACACATGTTACATCACGTACCCCGTTGATCTAAAAAGCCCTCTCTTCACGTTTATTTCGCATACAACATTCCTTTTGAATAAAGTGTGGCCAAAAAATTATTTTAGAATTTCTACATACATACAACATTACAAAGTTATATGGAGGAGTATGAATGTTAATTTGCATTGCATGGTGCCCACAATGATATTTATTCCGCACTGTGAATTTTTATATTTTTATATTATATATAAAGTTAGTCATAATAAAGAGAAATGAAGAGCATCTCTCTCTCCATCGCATACACCTCCTCTATGCCTCTTTCACATACGCACACAAACTATCTCCAGGTCCTCTAAAAGTACGCCCCCAGCACATTCACACTTGTTTCATCTTTCTCTCGCGATATATACAGTGACGATCATTGTATTTGAAGCGAAAGCACGATACATACTTTGGACTTCAGAATCCACTCATTACGGTCACCATTTATGTTTTGTGGTTATTATACAGTCACGGGCTCACCGTACAACTCTGTATTTGCTCAAGACACGACTAGTTGACCAGTTAAACGCTCCACGTGGCACCTCTAGTGTTCCATCACATTATCTCACTACCATTGGGCCCACCTGTCGGCGTGTATCTACTCTACACTCTTATAAAAAACAGAGTTGGTGATGATGGTGTGCCTGCCATCCTGCAATATAGGCCGTCCGATTTATATCTGACGGATAGGAAGGAAACTATGGCAATTTTGCAAAAAGGTACCCACACACCTCTCCACATTTGCAAATAAGGCCTTCCCTCGTTCATCCTTTTCTCTCACAAGATAAACTAATCATACAAATGCATCTTGATGTTATGTGCAACGCACATGCATCTTGCTAGTAAGAATGAAAACAAATGATAAAAAAATATTGGACGGTGGTTCGAAGTCATGACCGCGGGCACATTGGACAAGGTGGCCTTGTATCGGTATGCTGAGCTGTCTGTTTTAGCACACATGAGCTGGTGTGGTGATTATATACACACACACACATGCATGCACATGAACTACATGCATGCAACACTCACGCGAACACATGCAGCCACACATGCACGCAACACTCACACGTACACATGCAGCCACGCACACGTGCAACACTCACACACACACACACGCATGCATGCACACACCACACGACCAACACACACTCTCACGCTCAAGTGCTCAACCTACACGTGCATGCGCACACATCAGGCCCTGACATACACATACACGACTAGGTGGTTCCCACGCATGAGTTGGAGTCTTGTCGCGCCTGCATAAATTTGTGTTTATATGACATTTTTCCTATGCGAACTAACAGGTGGGACCCACAAGGAATGTGGTCAATTTAACTAGTCAACATAGTGCCACGCAGACTATTTGGCCGGTCAACAGAGTGCAATCCGACGATGAACAGTGAGCAAGTGTCCATATAATCACCGCGAAACATATATAGTAACCGTAATGAGCGTATTCTGAAGTCCGGTGACCGTATTACACTTTTCTCTCTCTAGGCCCTCCAAAACTACATCTCTACACGTTCTCGCATGTTACATCTAACAACTATGCAATACAGCACTACTACTACACTCTAACACAATAAATCATACATGTTTTTAGTTTTACTAGATCTCATATTGTTACTTAATTATTCAGTTTGCATACATTAAAACTGCCTTTGAAATGTATGGCCAGTATCATCTACCGTGCGGGAAAAATCCCGCCCTTTCTTGTTTAATCGGGTTTGTGTCGATGGATCGTGCGAAACAGCAAAACTATAGTAGTACTATAGTACAAGTAACAGTTCACTGGGCCGCCATGTCGTGTACTCCTCAGTCGTAAGAGTAGGGCGCTCGCTTTCATAATGTTCTAGTCCCTTTCACCGACATGTGGGACATCAAGCTACCGGGTCCACGTGCCATACCAAAATATGGTGCAGAGCAGCAGGGGTGAAGCACCCCAGTCATGGCGTCAGCGTAGTAATGAGCAATGAGGCGTCAAATCACAATGCTGCACCTTTCCCGCAGTTAAGTTGGAGGGATGAAGTAATAGTGCTAAAAAAGAAGTTGGAGGGACGAAGCAACCATCATTTCACTCATTGCTGAATCCGCTTCTCCCACATCTTCTTCAAGTTAACCACGTGTTGCTTCTGCTGTTGTTCTACCTCATGTGGGACGCGGAATGGCTTGGTAAAGCACTGACACGTGGGACCATATGTTAGCAAACCGCCAGGCCAACGTCCTCTAAAAATAAGAAACCTCCCCCGCCATCCGCGCGGCAAAATCACCTCCTTTTTACTAATCTTGATACTATAATTTTTTTAGATCAATATAATTCAGATTTGTATAGTAGCACACAGGAGCAAACCAAGTGGTACAGTTAAGGGCATCGACAATGTGTAGCCAAATGTGAAAATAGCTTTTGGCATTGATGGGAACCATTGTGGACGGTGCTACCAAAGCCAAAAAAATGGAACCGAACCTCCCTAATTGATTGATTGAAGGAATAGAAAAACGCAATGTCTCTCCTCTTTCTCCCGTGCTTGGACGCATGTATAGTATAGAGCACAGAGTCTACTCCTTGTCCCTTCTATCACAAATCACAAAGCAGTGAGGCGTCAAATCACAAAGCACAAATGAAGTAACCATCATTTCACTCTTCGTTGACTCTGCTTCTCCATCATCTTCTTCGAGAAACCACCTCACCGCAGTAAGCTGGACAGACAACGCTATTTTGTAGTACTAGTACATTTATGCGTCCTTTGGTTCAACAGACTTCCTAGATGCAAATAAGGCGGTTGTCTCGGCTTGCAGGCGGCACTTGCGAACGACTTACCGTGGTCTCCCTCAATGGTGTTCTTCGTCGAACACACTTCACCAAACCACAACATTCGAGATATCGTCGATGTCACCGCAATGGGGAAGGAAGTCAAATAGTTACGACCTCCATTTTTTTGTACACAAGGCCAGTATATCAAAATTACAATTTGCAGAAGGCCACTAACACTAATCGAGGCAAAATTGATGGGGTTTGCCTCGTACTAGCAACCAAGGACATTAATATACCCTTGCATGCATGTGGAAGTGAGAAGGTTGGTTTGCATGGCGCTGCATTAATCAAGTGATGATGAGTGAGATGGTTAGCTCTTTGGGCGTTGGAGAAAAAAATACGCATTAATTGACACGTCAACGAGGATTTGTATTGATCAATCCCGCGAAGGAAAACCCCGCCTTTCTTTTTTAACACAAGTAGTAATCCTACATACATACTTGTATCCTGTTTGGGTCTAGGCCTTGCATTGCCATACTTCACCACACATTTTTGCCAAGCTTGCCTAAAGTTTTCAAAATGAAAAGGAGGTACACTTGCGCACGGCTGTTGCAGTCGCACCGCACCCTCACACAGTCGCTCCTACACGCCGCGGTCGCACCACACCCTCACACAGTCGCTCATGCACGCCGCAAACCTAACCAAGGGAACGCACCCTCACTAACACGTGCTACCTCATGTGATCAAACCAAACTCAGCCACCCTACCGCTGACACATAATTTTCATTCATACAGTATGTTTATCCAACCGCATGTTGGGGAGATCTGTATGGCCCATGCGGTGGTCTGTTGGGAAGAAGAAGAGGTGAAAAAGAAGGGTTAGGAGACGTAGGATATTCATCCAACCGCCTGAAATGGTCGACTGACCCAAATGATGAAAGTCAGGTGTGGCACCCCAGCTCAGACCAACCGGTTTACCATGCATTGCCATCCCAGAGACCTTGTCTTCTGGCAACAACAACATCTTGGTGCAGAAAACAACCGCTTTATTGATGCTAGCGGATCAAAGTTTATATTACAACAGGTGGCGAGGCCAAGCGGTACACACGGTCCGGCTGAACAATATGTACATTATTTAGTGAACATAAAAGGAGCCTCGATCATAAAAACTATGCGGCAGCGGAACAACATCGTAGCGGAACTCCATAGCACAGGGACACCGATGTGGACACGATCTAGACTCGGATAGCACTCCTTTACAACGAGACTTTCCTGAAATCTGGCATGACACGCCAGGTTAGTACATTGAATGTAGTTGCAAGCTCACAACAAGCATAAACATGATGACAATCAATATCATGATAATTAACCAATTCATAATAATGCAAAAATATATCCAACATGCTGTGATCATACTCTTGTGATAAAAGTCCCTCGGACTGGCTTACCAACCGTGATCGCTCCTGGATCACAAACATACCACACTCGTGGTCTTGACTAGAGATCTCTCGTGATCTTTCCGACGATCACAACCACGACCAATATTTGGACTTAAATAGGGATCCTTCCGGAGATCACAACCACGACCAACACTTGGTCTAAAACAACAAGGTGACCTTTCCATCATCATTAATAGTGCAAGTTCATAACTTAGTGTGCAAGATTTATTTAACATTGACCCATGGTGTGACCTACTTTCGAGCGTGTCTGTAACCGTGGACTCGGCTACCGATAGATTAATACACTCTGCAGAGGTAGCGCACTGTACCCACACCACGGAACCCATGGCCTCGCACTCCCATTCGGGTGGACCAATGGCATTCCGACAAAACCCCTCGATTGCCATGACACTCTCCCGGCCACTCCGACTCACTCCCCACTGGGCTAGTCCTGGGTGGCCCCGTGTCTACCAAAGACACAACGACCACTATCGTGGCCAAAACATAAACGATCCCACACGGGGACCCGGTACCATAAATTCGACAACAGGCACACAAGTTTATGTCTGCTTACCGGGCCAGGGTACCGCACACCCATAACCTTCCCTCGTTGGAGGCATCGACCAGAGGCATGACAACAGACCAAATAAAGGCCTTCCCATAAATGCAAATGTGGTTGCACTGGGAAAAACTCGATTCAGTGGCACCATGACCCGGTCAACAATATATATTCAAGTTGAGTTATTATCAGGTTCAACTTAACGTGAAAATAACCGGTGTCATAGTATGCCATGAAATGCAAAACAAAATATGCATCACATATCAACGGAAATGACTGAGTCAACTATATCCACACTAAGCATCAACAACTCATGACACTACTCTGGTTAAGATTAAACCTCACTTCAAACAGAATCTTTTCTAGCAAATTTTATTATCTTCCCCATGCAAGAAAATAACTCCAACTAACTACTCATATCCATAACCATATTATTCTTTCATTACCAAAAATAAATCCTAGTTTCTTTGCCAACTAAGTTAGCTTCAAACTTTCTATAAATCAAGCATATTAACTACAACAAGCAACTAACAGAATATAAATAACATAATAATGATTTAAATGCATGTATTAAATCATTTGTTCAAGTAAGAAAATCACAAATATTGAAATGGCACCATGAAAATGTTGCTGTGGCTTGCCTTAGTGCAGATGAGGTTCACAAGCCTCCTGGTGATCCTCAAGACAAGCCTCACCCTCTGAAAATAATTTTAAACGCAAGAAGAAAATATCAATAACCCTTCTGAAATTCACCAGAAAATCTAGACAACATAGAAAAATCTCATCTTTGATGAGCATCTAGATTTCTTTACAAAGAACACAATGCAAAACGAATAAATTCATTTGGACTTATGGTTAAAGAGTTTTGGCTATTTGAAGCTATCTGTAAAAATAAGAATTTGAATTTAAATAAAAACAGACTGGGGGGGGGTGATGTCGAAGGCGTAAAGCCTCGGTGTGCCACCACTCATACCGCTTCGCGCGCGTACTGAGTGGCTGACTAGCAGGCCACACTAGTTAGGTGAGGTGGATGGGGAGAAGGAAACAGAGAACGGCGCGCCGTCGCTGGAGCACACGTTGGCGGCGAGGGCTTCTTGGCCAAAACAAGAGGGAGGGATCGAGAGAGGCGACGGAGGCGCACCTTCCCGTACCCATAGAGTAGCTAGGGGTGGTCAGACGGCGTCGGATTCAACTTCTCAAAAGGAGGTAGAGAGAGGAGGTCACCGGAGACGAAGACGACGACGAACAGAGGCGACTCCAGGGCTCCAACTAGGCGGAACAGCACCACCGACGAGCATCGGAGGCCCTGGAAGGGTTGCCCAAGCCCGGGAGGGGCTGGAGCTACGGAGACGACCCGAGGGGATTGTCGGCGAGCTCGAGCTCGGGGACGGCGGCCCGCGGCCTGCCCGGCTGGGCTACGGCTATCTACGCGATTGTGGAGTGTGTGGGAGTGGTGGATGGTGCTCGAGGAGGCTGGGGAGGGCTCAATTTATAGCCGAGCATCGAGGGGGGTTCGGGCTACGCCGGTGGACACCTGGATACGGCGCCCGGCGAACGGCGTCAGTGAGAGGGGAAGAAGGCGACACAGCTCATGTAGGAACTGTGGGCGAACAGGGATGAGCATAGGAGCAAGGGGAAGGCGCCGAGCATAGTGCGCCACACACTGTTGCGTTGGCCGGACCATGCCAGTGCTCGCTGCAGCGAGTTCCGGCATCGGCGAGTGTCAGGGTGGAGTTAAGAGAGCTTGGACGAAGATTGTGGCGCAGTTTGGCAAGCTTATGCAGGCGGGGAAGCGAGCACGCGCGCAACAGAGCGCTCGACGGCACTCAGAGCGCGTTGGCTGCATGCCAGCACGCATGGACGAACGTGGTCACCGCGTGAACTCTGACCTTAGGCCGACCTAAGCCCAAACTTCATGTCTGGCTTGTTGTTCGTGGTAGTTTTAGTGGTTACCACACTTGGGTATGGTCTCAGGTGCACTAGAAATGATTTCACACGCCAGGTAAGTTTCTGGATAGTAACTTTGAGAGCTTACTGTGGTCAAACTACTGGGAGTTGGGGGCTGGGCTTTGGAGGTTAGCAATCATCTACTAAGGTGATGATGCACAAGAAAAACCAGCCACAATGGAGCAAGTAAAGTGGTAGTTGCTGTAGAAACTACCATTTCTGTCCAGAACAGGAAATATTTTCTGTAGCCAAAATATTCGAAAAAGTGATGAAATATGTTTGCTCAGGAAGGTGCCCTAGGGTTCAAAGAATAATTGGGATTTTTCTCAGATATTTATGGGCAAGAAAAATTGGGGTTGCTTTGGAGCACATTGAGCTAGCTAGGGTTTAAGAGAGGCAAATGAATATTTTTCATTAAAGAAAAATATTCAAAATATTTTTTTGAGTTGAACCAGAGAGGGAATGATGGTTAGAGAGGGAAATGATGCACTTGGGTGAAAGCCAAGGGGTACCCAAGTGGTTAAGTCCATATGAAAAGATTCAAAACTCCATGTTTCAAATTCAAACCAACTGGATATCAGGCTAAGAAAAGAGGGCAAAAACTAGGCTGTCACAAACCTCCCCCACTTAAAATGAATCTCATCCTCGAGATTCGGTTGCTTGGGAAACCAGTTTGGATAATGTGCCTTTAGAAATTCTTCCCGTTCCCACGTGGATTCTGACTCTGTGTGATGCTCCCATTGGACTTTGTAGAACTTCCTTGCTTTACTACGAGTGACCCTTTCCATCTGATCCAAAATTCTAACCGGCGTCTCTTCATATGTTAAATCCTTTGCTAGCCCTATTTCAGTCATAGCAGTCTTTTTCTCAGGCGGTGATATGCATCGCCTCAACTGTGAAACATGAAACATGTTGTGCACGTCCGACACTTCAGGGGGTAGTTCCAACTGATATGCAACAGTGCCACTCGAGACATAACTGGAAATGGACTAATAAATCTAGGGGCCAACTTTCCACGAGTCTGGAATCTCTTGATTCCTTTCATAGGAGTGACTCGGAGGTATACGTGTTCTCCGGGTTCAAAACTGATCTATCGATGCTTTGTATCATAATAACTCTTCTGTCGAGATTTGGCCAACTACAATCTGTCTCTAATTTCCTTGACTTGCTTCTCGGCTTCCATCATGAGATCTGTTCTGAAAATACGACTATCTCCAGTTTGAGACCAATTTAAAGGAGTGCGGCACCTATGGCCATACAAAGCCTCATATGGTGACATCTTAAGACTGGTCTGGAAGCTATTACTGTAAGAGAACTCGTCATACGGCAGGCAGTCTTCCCATTTAGGTCCTTGGGCCAAAGCACATGCTCACAGCATATCTTCGAGTATTTGGTTTACCCGCTCTGTCTGTCCATCAGTCTAAGGATGATAAGCGGTACTGTATTTCAGCGCTGTCCCCAAGGCTTGATGGAGATGGGACCAAAAAGCAGAGGTAAAAAGTGAACCTCGGTCAGAAGTGATGGTTCGGGGTACTCCATGCAGACTGACTATTCTGGATACATACATCTATGCAAGTTGATCCGCTCAATATGTGGTTCTGATCGGGATAAAGTGAGCAACCTTGGTTAAGTTGTCCACTGTGACCCTGATTGCATCATTGCCTCGCTGAGTCTTAGGCAGCCCTGTGATGAAATCCATGCAGACATCATCCCATTTCCATTGTGAAATTGGCAATGGTTGGAGAAGTCCAGCTGGCTTTTGATGCTCTGCCTTCACTTGTTGCATATGTCGCAACATGCCACAAAATAAGCAATGCCTTTCTTCATTCCATCCCACCAAAATATTTGTCGAAGGTCTTCATACATTTTTGTTCCCCCAGGGTGAATGGAATACGAGGATTCGTGTGCTTCTAACATGATTTTCTGCTTCAAATCTGCTTGATTGGGTACACAAATCCTTCCACGGAAGCGGAGGGTACCAAATTGATCCTTCGAGAAATCTGAAGTTTGTCCTGCTACCATATTCTTGGCACATTTCTGCAGAACGGTGTCAGCTAGCTGGGCCTTGCGAATCTCTTCCTCAAGTGTGGGGGAAAATTCCAAAATATTAGCAAGACAAGCATCAAATATAACTAGGTTGAGCTGAGCAATCTCCTCTTGAAGTTCAGGTGGCAATGATTTCAATATGACATTTAGGCTGACAGGCTTTCGACTAAGTGTATCGGCAACCACGTTGGCCTTACCCAGGTGGTAATTTATTCCAAGGTCATAATCCTTGACTAACTCGAGCCATCTTCATTGTCGGAGATTTAAATCTGGCTAAGTAAATATATACCTGAGACTTTTGTGATCGGTAAAAATTTGGCACCTCTTCCCGATAAGATAGTGTCTCCAAATTTTTAGAGCATGAACCACCGCGGCCAATTCCAAATCATGAGTAGGATAATTTCCCTCGTGGGGTCGTAGATGTCATGATGCATAGGCTACTACCTTGCCGTCTTGCATAAGTACGCATCCAAGTCCTTGTCTGGAGGCGTCACAGTACACATCAAAACTGTGGTAGATATCTGGAAGAGTCAACACAGGCCAAGTTGTCAGCCGTATCTTTAGCTCATTGAAACTTTTCTCACAGTCCTCAGTCCATTCAAACTTCTTATCCTTTTTGAGCAGCTCCATCATGGGTTTAGCAATCTTGGAAAATCCTTCAATGAAACGACGGTAATATCCCGCTAATCCAAGAAAACTCCGGATCTGAGATACGGTTGTGGGCGGCAACCAATCGAGCACATCCTTTACTTTTCTCGGGTCCACGGCTATACCTTTGGCGGATAGCACATGTCCAAGAAATACGACTTGCTTGAGCCAAAATTCGCATTTACTGAATTTGGCGTATAGCTGATGTTCACGGAGTCGTTGTAACACTGCTCGGAGGTGTTCTTTGTGCTCTTCTTCACTCCTTGTGTAAATAAGTATGTCATCGATGAAGACTACCACGAAATTGTCGAGGAAGTCCATGGATACTTTGTTCATCATATGCATGAAGAAAGCAGGGGCATTGGTGAGACCAAAGGACATAACTGTATATTCATAAAGACCGTATCGAGTGGTGAATGTGGTCTTAGGAATATCTTCCTTTTTAATCTTGAGCTGATGATATCCAGTCCGTAAATCAATCTTGGAGAATAGCTTGGCCCCACTGAGCTGATCAAACAAGTCATCAATCCTTGCCAGTGGATATTTGTTTTTGATTGTGACATCATTCAGCTGACGGCAATCCACACACATGCGGAGGCTGCCATCCTTTTTGTCCATGAAGATAGCAGGTGATCCCCATGGTGAAGAATTGGGACGGATATATCCTTTCTAGAGCATTTCATCAAGCTGTTTCTTTAGCTCCACTAATTCTGATGAGGGCATCTGGTAATACTTCTTTTATAACGGTGCGGTTCCAGGCACAAGATCTATTGCAAACTTAAGCTCTCGATCTGGTGTCATGCCTGGCAGCTCTTCTGGAAATACATCAGGAAACTCACTGACCACAGGAATTAATTCCAAGTCAGCCACAGTGGTGAAGACCATTTCTCTCTTGGGTATACTTCTGCGAGCATAGAATTTGGTAGTCTGCCCCTTTTGACTGGTCAAAGTGACTTCTCGGGTCGCGCAATTTATGCATACTTGATATTGAGTCAGCCAATTCATACCCAAGATAACATCCAACTTAGCAGACTCAATAATTATCAAAGAAGTTGGAAAACAGACTCCGTTGATATTGACTTCCAGATTACGCCAGAACAGATTGCTCCTGATTAAGGATCCCGGGGTTTGTACCAGCATATTCTTTCCCAAAAGCGAACAAGGAAATTTGTTTTGGGCAACAAAACTCCGAGAAATAAAAGAGTGGGAAGCCCCAGAGTAAAATAAAATAACTGCAGTCATGTTATTAACAGAAAACATACCAATGACGACTTTGGGGTTCTCTTGGGCTTCATCGGTGAAGAGGTGATGAACATGCCTAGTGATGTTTTGCTGGTTCGGGCATGACTCCATAAAATTGACTTGTGGCCTAAATAGAGCATTCGCCTTGCTATTCTTGGGACACTGTCTGGCATAATGTCCGGTTTGCCCACAACTGACGCAAGAATTGTTGCGCTGGCGCTCCTCGTGCACTGGGTTGGTCACACCATTCTTGACTTGAGTGTTGGTCTTGTTAACATTCTGTTGCCAATTGGGCTTGTATTCTACCTGAGTCTACTGCCAGGTACGAGCCTTTTGCATTGGTTGCCCTTCCTTCCTTGGCTCAAACTTGTGGTTGTGATCATTATTAGTACGCCTATTATCCGATACAAGCTTGTGCTCCCTTTCAGCAATGAAAGCCTTGTTCACCAGAGTTTGGAAATCTGGGAAATCAAACATACTTAGAGTACACCGGAGTTGCGGGTTTAATCCACCAAGAAATCTTTCAATCTTTCTTTCTTTAGTGGCCACGTCATAAAGGGAGTAACGTGACCGATGATTGAATTTTTGCAAATATTCACCCACAGACTGATTTCCTTGGAGGAGCGCGAGAAATTCACGCTTCTTAGTCTTCATAATTCCAGTAGGGATATGATATTTTCGGAATTGTTCCTTGAATTTTGACCAAGTGATTTCTTCATCAGCAGGCCACATGGCCTTTACATTTTCCCACCATATGGCGGCAGCGCCTTCAAGATAATGAGTTGCAAATGGAACCTTATTTTCTTATTCAGTACAAGCAATCTCAAGTTTCCTCTCAATGGTTCGCAACCAATCGTCCGCATCCAAGGGGTCAATAACCTGACTGAAACTGGGAGGCTTGGTTCTTTGAAAATCTGACAGCTTGGAGTGATGACCGTTCTGATTTCCATTCTGTCCAACCATAGCTTGCACACTTCTTAATATTTCAATCAGATCATTATTCTGTCTTTCCTCAAACATACACAAAATTTTCTCGGTGGAGGGCGGATTTGGCAGTGGAGGTGGTGGTGGAACGTACGGCTCGGGGGATTGTCCTGCCTGTCATGCGGAATAATGAACAGGATTACCCTCGCGAATGTTGCTACTGCTGCCTCCCCGCGTCATCCTATTGTGATTTTCCCAAGATAACGCAACCGATATGAGAAGCATTCAAAATAAATTGGGGTAAGCCAGCAACAAAAGCCTGAGAAAAACTGAAATGACGAAGAAAATACGGCGAATAAAATAGAGTTCCAACATAATTATACATAGACTCATACATGAAAGATAAACAACATGCCAGGTTCAACTACGCTCAGACATGAAACGAAACCTCATGACTCGTACGACTACAATCGTACACCATCCTGATGACTGTGAATACTTAGAAGCTCTACTGCTCTGCTGGTGCTACAGGGTCCTCTCCTGAAGCGGACTCAGATCCTGAACTGACGAGGTTAGCTGAGACCTTCGGGTTAAAGGTAACATGACGATGCTGCCTCGAGGGCTCTCCCTCTGGGGCAGGCGTAGGGTGAAGCATCAGGGCTACATGAGTAGAGAAAAGTAAAACCCACTCAGCAGGAGCACTGAGAGGATTCACGGTCACGGCGCCCGAGCTACTCGGAGGAGTAACCAGTGAAACAAGGGAACTAGAACTGGCTGGAATGTAAGGAGTAAATCCCATAGATGCTGGAGCAGTGACAGATCTAGTAGAGGCTAAAGCAGTATGGGCACGAGTCAGCTCTCAAGCTAGCTCGTGGATCATAAGATAGCTAGCAGTGATATAGCGAGAAAGGTGACTAGCAACACTATCAAACTCCGGATCAATGATAGGGAAACGGATACGACCATTGTCGTGCAGAGAAGGATAGTAGTAGAAACCTAGGTGGTTTTGCATCCGAACCTCGTCGTAACGAAGCTCGACAAGGACCTCGAATGCAGCAAACTGGATAGCCTGAGAAGCGGTAGAAGCGTAACCGCTCCGAGAGATACGAGTGTAAGTGCTGGAATCAGAACTGGTGCGCAGAGTAACCACTGCGTGATACTCATACACTAAGTCTACTAGACGCTACCGGTACACACGATAGGCTAGATAGTCACTGAGGGGGTACAGCCAACGCCACACGTTTTGAAGGTGTCGGGGAAACTGATCCACGAACACCTATGGGGATCGGCGGACCGAGCCCCTTTCGATTCAGTGAGGGCGGAGGTTGAACAAAGAGCGGATCGAGGCAGTACACGCGAGCAGTTTTACCCAGCTTCGGGCCGCATGGATGCGTAAAACCCTACTGCTGCTTGTTTGTGTGTATTGAATTCTTGCTCAGGAGCGATGGACGCCATCAGACTGAGCGTGGGAGTGTTTCTGGTGTTTCGAATGAGCCGAACCTCTTCTACGTTGCGCTTGGGCCTCCTTTTATACTTTCAAGGGGTCACCGACAGGTGGCAACGTAGACTAGAAGGGTAAAAATGGAAAAGGATGCGGTAGGTGCAGCTACCGCTACTGTAGACACAGTGTACCCTACCTAACTCTGACGGCAGGGGTAAAGGTCATTGAATGCCTATCTGAGTTGCCTAAACAGTGCAAAAAGTGACCGTTAGGAGCGCCACCGTTCGCCACGATGGCCTTCTCTTCATCTCCGCTTGCCACCGCGTACCCCTAGCTGCACAGCCTCCTGCCACGTGTGCTTGGGAGAGTCCTAGAGCGACACGTTAGCAGGTGTGCTGGAGCACGAGCACGAAGTGGGGGTTTCCCGCGGCAAGCTCCTTGCCGCGGTCGTCGTCTTGTCGTGTTTGGGAGCTTGTTGCTCACCGGGCCTTGCCGGGACGCAGGGCGTGTCGCGGCAAGCTTTCTTGGTATGCCTTGAGCGGCCTTCCCAGCAAGCTCCTCTTGCCGGGGTCTTGTCTCTTCATCTTGAATACTTTGTTCTTGAATGGCTCCAAGGGAACCTTGGAGGGTCTTTGGCGGTCGCCCGGCAAGCCTTTGCCGCGGGGTGCTGTAACTGCCCGTGCACGAGTTCGAGATACTAGGGTACCCCTACTCTAGTACACCGACAGGAGCCCCCGGGCCTGGGCCACACACGGTGCCGAGCGCTGTTGGGCCAGGCCCAAAACAGTGCACGGGCACGCGCGGCCTAGGTCACGCCGCATATCTCTCCGCTCCGACCGCGCACGCCCAGAACGGCACGCGTCAAACGCGGCGTCGTGGGTGACGCGGGCGGCGTGCGCGGGGCTAAGCCCCTCGAGCATGCGTCAAGCCACGATGATGAGGACGGTTCACGCCCTCCTCCCTAAACGGAGGTAGGCGTGGGGGCGTGGTGCATTTACTGGACGGGGCCGGTGCGCGGTTTTCGGGACGTCCACTCCCCGCGATCACGAGGCGGAGCGAGGCCGCCTCATCCGTCGCCTTGGTTCTGCATCCCCGCCACGCGGCTCCCATGCGCTTGGGGTCGCGGATGGTGGCAGCGGGAAACTGGGCCGTCGCTCCCCTTTCTCTCATTCGCCATGGAGAAAGGGAACCCAGGCCCTTCATCGGTGGCGGCGAGGGTCGCCGCCAGACAGCGCATCTCTCCCTCTCCCGCGCCCGTGGTGGCAGAGCCAGCCATAAGGGGAAGAGGGAGGGGGCGAGGTCGCGGACGAGGTCGAGGACGAGGTCGAGGCGCTCGGGGAAGAGGCGGGCGGGGCGGCGCGCCAGCTTCGCCTCCGCCGGCGGCTCCTCCCCCCACGGCGGTCCATATAGGGGACGACCCTTGCGAGTTCTTCGTCAAGCTGCGCCGGGCGCCTCGTCGTCGCCTCCGGCTTCCAGCTCTGTTTGCGAGCGCGATGGAGTTGGACCCGCCTGAGACACTGAGACTGCACATGAGGGGCTGTGGGATCAGCGGCACGCGAGTCCGCGTTGTATTCCCAGCCCCTAATGTGATGTATCTTGATCGAGGGTGGAAGACGTTCGCCTGTATCCACAGCCTGATGGAGGGGTTTACCCTCCATTTTAAGTTTATGGAGGGCGATCTCCTCTCCGTCAAGGTCTTCGGGTGCTTCGGCACTCGGGCGAAGTGCTGCGTGGACAACTCCTCCGATAGCGAAGGCTCCTCCTCGAGCAAGAGTGACGAGGAGGAGAGCGACAGCGACGATGAGGGTAGCGGGCGGTGGGGTGTCGGGTCCGACTAGGCGTCGGGCGCCGCTTCGCGCGGCACCGGCGACCCCATCATCTGTGTCGCCGGCTTCTTGAACTCCCCGGGGTCGTCTCCTTGGGCGGCTGGCGTAGGGAGGCTGCGGAAGGGGAAGAGGGCTGGCGACAAGGCCGTCAGGTCGGAGTACGAGGGCGTGGTGCCCTTGACAGCGTGCTGACGTCCTGCCTCCCAGTCTTCGAGCCCCGCTTCCAGCGCCGCCATCGCCGTCCATCCTTCGGACGGCCCCCGGGATGTTCTCTTGGTGTCTTCTGGCACCCGTAGCTCGCCTAGGCGCTCCTTTTGCCCTTTTCGCCTCCTTGACCTGCCTCCTGAAGAGAGGGACAGGAAAGGGATTACGGGCATCTTATCTTTTTAATTTGTAAGCCTTCGGGGCTTAGCTGTATCTAAAACTTGTAATCCTCTCTTTCATGTTTTTCATCCTCTATGGACTATACCTGAGTGGGATGTTTTTTAATGAAAAGGGGATGCTTGCCGGGTTATTTTTCTCGCAAGTTGAACACACGCCAAGGAGCAAATCCTTGGTATCCCTCGGACAGACATTTCATCTCCCGGCAACAGGCCCTGCCGCCTTCCCACGTCGCTCGACCTTTCTCACGCCTTTGACGGAGGCGGGAATGAGGTGGGTGCGTTCTCCTCATTTCATCCCTTTGCTGCCGCGACTACGACCAAACTTGGCCCCGGGAACGAGCCCCAGGGCCTAGAGTTGAGGGAGCACGGCAGTTTTCGGGAAGAAACGCGGTTTCACATTCCCCAGTCCATAAGAGGATGCATGATGAGGGATGAAAGACTTATCTGATTTGCAGCCCCCGGCAACTCTGGTTTGCCATGGACGATTCTTGGCACTCGCAGCCCCCAGCGATACTGGCTTGCCGGGGCCCAGGTGCCGGCGTGCCTTCTTCTCCTTTTCGTCCTCAAGCAGTCTGGCCAGGATATGCGAGCCCTGCGAACGAAAGAGAAGCAAAAGGACGGACACTCGACCTCTAGCATGCATGCTATAACCCCAGGGTGGAAGGCTTCGGGTACTCTTCTGACGAGGAACTCCAACCCAGCGCCAAGCTCACTCTGTTATTCAAAGGCGTGGTGACGGCTCTCCAGCAACTCCGGGAACGGATCCCAAAGCAGTTGGCCGACGAGTCACGCTCGATTTGTGCCGGAGTTCTGGAGAAGGTGCTGGTGAAGGTGGCCTTCCACAATCCGGGCCTCAACCTCACCAACGTCCTCAAGAAGCTGCCAGCGGACGCTGATCTTGACGCACTTAAGGCCCTCGTCGCATCCATTGTGGACAGGGTGAACGAGGTCAAAAGGGTTGACGGCGGTCGCGTAGATTAGGCCGTCCGTTTTCTTATTTTCTTGTCGCTGCCAGTCATGTCATGGGAACACTTTATTAGAGGCGCGACAAGTTATTTTTGTAATATAACTCTATCTTAAGCAAAAAATTGCCGTGTTACTTCCTTTACTCGACTCTTGACTTTGTATGGCTCTGCCCTACGCTTTCTAGGGAAACTTGCCGGTGCAGGCACCCTTGCCGCGAGCGCCGAGTCTGGAACTTCAGCAGCCTGCTGGCGGGGTCGCTACCGACAAGCAACCTTGTCATAACTAGTTGCAGCTCACTTAAGTTGTTGAGCGGACTCAAAACAAAGTAAGGGCGCTAGCGGCTCACTTAAGTTGCTGAGCGGACTCGAAGCAAAGTAAGGGCGCTAGCAGCTCACTTAAGTTGTTGAGCGGACTCGAAACAAAGTAAAGGCGCAACTAGCTACGAGTTGGTTCCTCCGCGCACAGGTTTTCCATACAAAGCACGGTCGTTCAAGGAAAATAACTCAAAACTTAAAAAACTGATTGCTCAAGCTTTAGCAACTTAGCTTTTCTGTCGCCTGCTTCCCGGCAAGGAGAAACTTTCTTGAACGGCCTGGTCCACACCATTATCTTCTCCTTCCCCCCCGGTAAACCTTGTGGGCGAGGGAACCTTCCTTCTTTTGAGAAAGAAACAGAGAAATAAAGTAATGATATGGAGCCTTGGGCTCGTTATTGCTTACCGGGGTCTGGTGCTGCACAAAGTGTCAGATAACATATGCGAAAAAGGATTATAGCATAAAGAAAAACTGACAAGATGTGCGGGGCACATGAACTTTACTGGTGCACGGGGTCTGCGCCCGGCTTTGTACAAAGGATTACATGCAACAGCGGCAAGACTTGTACAAAAGGTGGTTGCCGGAAAAGCTTCCGGCAACCGCGCCCTACGGGTAAAACTTACGAAGATGTTCAATGTTCCAGGAGTTGCTCACCGGAATGCCATCTTCGGTCTCAAGGCGGACAGCGCCGGGCCTAGTGACTCGTTTCACCCGATAAGGGCCTTCCCACTTCGGCGTCAACTTGTTGGAATTCTTGGCGGACTGAACACGCCGAAGAACAAGGTCGCCTTCCTCGAAGCTTCTGGCCTTAACTTTGCGGCTATGGTAGCGACGCAAAGCTTGCTGGTAGCGAGCGGCTCGCACAGCAGCCTGAAGACGGTCTTCCTCAAGGAGCAGCGCGTCATCTTGTCGCAGCTGCTCTTGCTCGAGCTCATCATAAGCGAGCACTCGAGGTGACCCGTAAACGAGTTCCGTGGGGAGAACTGCCTCCGCTCCGTAGACTAGAGCGAAGGGTGTCTGGCCAGTGGCTCGATTTGGCGTCGTCCTGATCGACCAAAGAACCACCGGCAGCTCCTCGATCCAGTTTCTTCCGCACTTGTGCAGCCTGTCGAAAGTTCTGGTCTTGAGGCCTCGCAGCACTTCAGCATTTGCCCTCTCCGCTTGACCGTTGCTTCTCGGATGAGCAACAGAAGCGAAGCAGACCTTGGCGCCAAGATCTTGGACGTACTGCATGAAGGTGCGGCTCGTAAACTGCGTGCCGTTGTCGGTGATGATCCTGTTAGGGATCCCGAACTGGCAAACAATCGACCTAAAGAACTTGACTGCTGACTGTGCTGTCACCTTCCTCACTGGTTCCACTTCCGGCCACTTTGTGAACTTGTTGATGGCGACGTACAAGAACTCAAAGCCCCCGACAGCTCGGGGAAAGGGGCCGAGGATGTCGAGCCCCTAGACCGAAAATGGTCAGGATAAAGGGATCGTCTGGAGAGCTTGAGCTGGCTGGTGTATCTGTTTGGAACGGAACTGGCACGCTTCACACTTGGTTACTTGTGCAGTTGCATCCTGGAGGGCTGTTGGCCAGAAGAAGCCTTGTCGGAATGCTTTGCCGGCAAGTGCTCTTGCGCCAATGTGGTGACCACATATGCCTCCATGTATCTCTGCCAACAGCTTTTGTCCATCTTCCCGGCAAATGCACTTCAATTTCACACCGTTGAGTCTTATTCTGTACAGTGTGTTGTCGACAAACTTGTACATACTTGACTGCCGGGCTACTCTTTCCGCTTCTTCTTGCTCTTCGGGAAGTTCTCCTGCCTGAAGGAAACGGACAATCTGCTGCGCCCATGCTGGAGCTTGTGGCTCGACAACAAGGACTAAAGGCATATCTGTTGCTGCGGGAACATCCGCTTCTACGGCAAGAACCTGCGGTTCGGCCGGAGCATGACATTCCCCGGCAAGCTTGCCAGAGCAAAACTTGTCGGGAGCGTCTGTTTCAACGGAACAAGCCATAAGGCTTGCCGGAGCAAACTGCTCCTCAGCACTCTTGGTGTTGATCTTGGGGACTTTCTTGGCGGCGGCTTCGGGGAGCTCTGCCGGAAATTAGTCACCGGAAACCAACTTCCTCTTCTTATTTTGTTCAGTTGATGGTGTTATGGATGGTTGAGTCAGCTTGAGCACAAAAATCCCTGGTTCCACAGGTACTTTTAGTGCGGCGCACTTTGACAGGCCATCAGCAATGTCATTCTGAGCTCTTGGAATATGCTCCATTTGTAGGCTGTCAAAGTGCTCTTCCAGCTTCCTCACTTCATCAAAATATGCTTCCATCAACGGACTCTGGTAATTCTTGTTCACTTGGCGGACGACAAGCTGTGAGTCACCCCTGACAATGAGCTTCTTGATCCCAAGGTCTGTTGCGATTCTGAGACCGGCAAGCAATCCTTCATACTCTGCAGTATTGTTGGTTGCTTGCTCTTTGGGAAAGTGCATCTGGACTACGTACTTGAGGTGCTCTCCGGTGGGTGCGACAAGCAGCACGCCTGCACCGGCGCCTTGTAGCGAGAAGGCACCATCAAAGTACATCAGCCACTCCTTGCTTGTCTCTTTGACGGGGATGCTCGTCTCTGGAATTTCTTCGTCTGGGGTTGGAGTCCACTCTGCTATGAACTCTGCCAATGCCCTGCTTTGGATCGTTGCAGTGCTCTCAAACTTGAGGCCAAAGCTTGACAGTTCCAATGCCCACTCGACAATCCTGCCTGTTGCTTCTGGATTCTGCAGTATTCTCTTCAGCGGAAAGCGAGTGACAACTGTGATCTCATGTGCTTGGAAGTAATGGCGCAGCTTTCTCGAGGCCATGAGGAGGCCGAAAAGCAACTTCTGCACACCAGAGTACCTTGATCTGGCTCCCTGCAGAAGGGAACTGACAAAGTAAACTGGGCGCTGCACCATTTTCTTCTGCACCTCCTTGCATGTCTGCGCAGATTCATCTTTGTTGGGGCCAGAGCTTGTCGGAGAAGCCCCCTGCTTGTCGCTGGATTCACTTGTCGCGGTCGCTGGCTCATCATCCGCCTCCCTCTCTGCTACTAACGCAGCACTAACCACTTGATTGGTTGCCGCTAGGTACAGCAGCAACTTCTCTTATGGTTTAGGTGCGACAAGTATTGGAGTGGAGGACATGTATCTCTTCAAGTCCTGCAGCGCGGCCTCCGCTTCCGGAGTCCATTTCATTGGACCTGCCTTTTTCAATATTTTGAAAAACAGCAGGGCGCGCTCAGCAGACTTAGAGATAAACCTGCTGAGAGCAGCCACGCAACCGGCAAGCCTTCGCACATCCTTGACGCGCTTCGGTGCTTCAATCTGCTCGATGGCCTTGATCTTGTCGGGGTTGGCTTCAATTCCCCGCTGAGACACAAAGAACCCGAGAAGCTTGCCGGAAGGGACTCCAAACACTCACTTCTCGGGGCTGAGCTTGAGGTTGATCTTGCGCAGATTTGCAGAAGTTTCTTCTAAATCTTGGATCAGGGTAGCCTTGTCCTTGCTCTTGACCACTATATCATCCATGTAGGCTTCCACATTTCTGTGTATCTGTGGCTCAAAAGTGACATGGACTACCCTTGCAAATGTTGAACCAGCATTCTTCAACCCAAAGGGCATCCGTACAAAACAGTATGTGCCGCAAGGGGTGATAAATGCGGTTTTTTCCTCATCCTCTTCTGCCATGAAGATTTGATAATATCCTGAGTATGCATCAAGAAATGAAAGCAAATCACATCCAGCTGTGGAGTCAACAATCTGGTCAATGCGTGGCAAGGGAAATGGATCTTTGGGACAAGCTTTATTGACATCAGTGAAGTCTATACAAAGCCTCCATTTCCCGTTCGCCTTGCGCACAACTACAGGATTGGCCAACCATGTGGGATGGAGCACTCCTCTGACAAGGCCTGCTGCTTCCAATTTCCTGATCTCTTCTGCAATGAACTCTTGGCGCTCCACTGCTTGCTTCCTGACTTTCTGCTTGACGGGCCGCGCATGAGGACAGACGGCTAGGTGGTGCTCGATTACTTTCCTGGGAACACCGGGGATATAAGACGGTTGCCATGCAAACACGTCGACATTCACCCGCAGGAAAGCAATGAGCGCGCTTTCCTATTTGGGGTCAAGCGTGGCACTGATGGTGAAGGTACCACCAGTGCCATCCTCCTTGGAGGACACCTTCTTAGTCTCAGGTGGAGCTACCATTGCCTTCTTACACTTGCCGGTGGAGCTCGATGGTGCGTCCTCGACGGTAGCGCAGCACTCCGAAGAGGTGCACTTGCCGGAGTGGGCATCAGAGCTCTTGCCGGACTTTGTCTTCTTCTTCCCTCCGGGAGCTTCAGCGGCAAGTGTGTTGTGATCAGCTGCGGCTGCTGCTTCCCGGTAGATCTTGTCGGCGCAGATAAGGGCATCCTTCTTGTCGCCGGGGACAGAGATGACACTTATCGGGCCTGGCATCTTGAGCATGTTGTATGCATAGTGAGAGGCTGCCATAAACTTGGCGAGCGCTGGACGGCCAAGGATCCCATTGTAAGGCAATGGAAAATCGGCAACGTCAAATGTGACCTTCTCAGTTCTGAAATTCAGCTCGCTGCCAAATGTGACCGGCAGCGTGATCTTCCCCTTCGGCTTGCTCCTTCCCGGGTTGATTCCTTGGAATGTGCCGGTCTCTTCGAGCTCGCTGTCAGGGATCTGGAGTTTCTGAAGGACCGCGGAGGAAATCAGATTTAAGCTGGCCCCGCCGTCAACTAGCATCTTCGAGACCATGAGGTTGCGGATAGTTGGTGAAACCAACATCGGAAAGCACCCGACCGCAGTTACGCGATCAGGATGATCCTGAATGTCGAAGATGATAGGCGTGCTGGACCATTTCAGAGGCTTGCGTGACTCTACGGATGGTTCCGCTGCATTAACCTCCCGCATCCACTGCTTGAGTTGGCGGTGTGAAGTATGCAGAGAAGCACCACCGTCAACGCACAAGACCTCTGTGGCTTTCTGAAATTCTTGCTCATCGGCCTCATCATCATCCACGTCTTCATCATCGTTGTCGTCTTCATCCTTGTCGCGGCCACGGGGAGGCCTATCTCCTTGCCGCTGCTTGGCCTTGCCGCGGCATCCTCCTCGGCCGGGGCGTTTCTTGCCAGCTCCTCCAGCACCTTCCTGGGCCTTCTCCTTGTCGCGTCGCTCATATTCAGCTTTCTGCAGCTCAACGAGCTGCTCAACCTTCTTGCAACTCTGGAGATCGTGGCCCTTGGTGCGGTGGATCTTGCAATACTGCTTGCCGGAGCCGTCCTGCTTGTCGGCGGCCGCCACAGGCTGGGCCTCCTTGCCGGAGCCACCATCCTTAGTTTCCTTGGCGCCACCTCCATTGCCGGTCTGCTCGACAGCTAGCACTTCCTTGCCCATTTTGCTTCTGTTGTTCCGCCGCCGGCCTTTCCTTGCCGGGGCGGCATCCTCACTGTCGGATCCTCCTGCTCCTGTACTCTCTCCGGGGAGCCTCCTTCCCTCTTCAGCGCGTGCACACTTGTCGGCCAGGGCGTAAAGCTCGCTGACGTATCTGATCTTACACATCGCCATCTCCTCCCTCATCCTTCGGTTTCGCACGTTTTGATGGAACGCGCTGATGATCGCGGCGGGGTGGACGTCTGGGATGTTGTGCTGTACACGGCTGAATCTCTGAATGAACTTGCGCAGTGGCTCTCCTTCCTTCTGGGCGAGCAGATGAAGATCGCTCTCTTGGCCATGTGGCTTGTGGCCGCCTGTAAAGGCGCCGACAAACTGATGGCATAAATCTTCCCAAGAGGAGATGGAATTGTCCGGCAAGTGCATGAGCCAGGACCTGACGTTGGGCTTGAGTATCAGCGGGAAGTAGTTGGCAAGGATCTTGTCGTCCCGTCCCCCGGCTGCCTACACCGCAATGGTGTAGATGCTGAGGAACTCCGACAGATGCGTCTTGCCGTCGTACTTCTCCGGTACGTCTGGCTTGAAATTCTTTGTGCCGGGCCACTGGACTTGCCGCAGCTCACGGGTGAACGCAGGACAACCTACCGCGTACGGAAGATCGCCTGGTTCCCCTGGCGCATGCATGTCAACAGAGGGCCCAGCGCGCTTGTCGGATTGACGTCGCGCTTCTCTTCGGTGCTCGATGCGGGTTCGAGCGTCTTCTTGTTGTCGTTCATGAAGAACTTGGCGCTGGTCACGACGAGCTCGTGGGTCCGACGACGCGGTGGAGCCGCTGTCGGGGTGGACCCAGCGAGTCGGCGATTTTGGCCTTCGTAGTGGAGAGTGCATGGAAGTCGCACCTCCCCCGGTCTTGTTGCCATCGGCTCGCGTTCGGCTGTCCTGCCGCGGCAGCGAGGTGCTTGGTTGCCGCGCAGTGTCGCCGTTGGCGAAGCAGATGAGGCTCTGGATAGTGGCCCTCCATTCGTCGGTCTTGTCCGCCGTCGGAGGATAGTCTAGGAGCAGTTGAGCTCGCGCCAAGGCTTCTGCTGGAGTGGTGGATGGCGGAGGTGAACGGTGCGAGGAGTGGGGCGTGCTCGGACTCCTAACCACGTTAGAAGGAGCAGTGCCCCGTCCAGGCGACCGTACTTCGCTCGAGCCAGCATGTTGACGTGCATGTTGGTCTTGAGCGCCACGAGAACCACCAGCTTGATCTTGGCCCAGCGGACGTATGGCGCTGCGAACGCCATGACGTTGCTGGTCCCGTGCCTCCTGAGAGGGGCGCGGTGCGCGCATGGACGCCGAGGTCTGTGCCGCCTTGTCCTTGGACTTGGCCGCACTGAGGGCTCCCTCGTCGACGCCCATTCTTCCGCCGGCGTCCACTCCACCACCCGTTTGCTCCGGAGGCGGTGAAAGCGACGCAGATGGAACAGCTGCCTCCGAATCCTTCTTCTTCGGTGGCATGTCGATGAAGACGATGAAGATTTAGCTCGCGTGCACGCCGGATCGGGTTCGCACAATCTCGACGCCCCCTACCTGGCGCGCCAAAGATGTCGGGGAAACTGATCCACGAACACCTATGGGGATCGGCGGACCGAGCCCCTTTCGATTCGGTGAGGGAGGAGGTTGAACAAAGAGCGGATCGAGGCAGTACACACGAGCAGTTTTACCCAGCTTCGGGCCACACGGATGCGTAAAACCCTACTGCTGCTTGTTTGTGTGTATTGAATTCTTGCTCAGGAGCGATGGACGCTATCAGACTAAGCGTGGGAGTGTTTCTGGTGTTTCGAATGAGCCGAACCTCTTCTACGTTGCGCTTGGGCCTCCTTTTATACTTTCAAGGGGTCACCGACAGGTGGCAACGTAGACTAGAAGGGTAAAAATGGAAAAGGATGCGGTAGGTGCAGCTACCGCTACTGTAGACACAGTGTACCCTACCTAACTCTGACGGCAGGGGACAAGGTCATTGAATGCCTGTCTGAGTTGCCTAAACAGTGCAAAAAGTGACCGTTAGGAGCGCCACCGTTCGCCACGATGGCCTTCTCTTCATCTCCGCTTGCCACCGCGTACCCCTGGCTGCACAGCCTCCTGCCACGTGTGCTTGGGAGAGTCCTAGAGCGACACGTTAGCAGGTGTGCTGGAGCGCGGGCATGAAGTGGGGGTTTCCCGCGGCAAGCTCCTTGCCGCGGTCGTCGTCTTATCGTGTTTGGGAGCTTGTTGCTCACCGGGCCTTGCCGGGACGCAGGGCGCGTCGCGGCAAGCTTTCTTGGTATGCCTTGAGCGGCCTTCCCGGCAAGCTCCTCTTGCCGGGGTCTTGTCTCTTCATCTTGAATACTTTGTTCTTGAATGGCTCCAAGGGAACCTTGGAGGGTCTTTGGTGGTCGCCCGGCAAGCCTTTGCCGCGGGGTGCTGCAACTGCCCGTGCACGAGTTCGGGATACTAGGGTACCCCTACTCTAGTACACCGACAAAAGGAGATGCGGCGACATATACGGCATCAGCTGCAACTGGCACGGATACGACATCGGAGCCATCTACACTCACAACCATTAGTAGGTTAGCATAAAAATACAACAAGTGCATGCAATGCAACAACCAGCTACAAAGGCTGCTGGCACTCAACTTAAACTCGTATCTAACGTCAAGTCAACACGTCGTAGTCTAGCGTGACCTATAGTCAGCGCGGCTCTGATAACAAGCATTGTGGCACCACGGCTCAGAGCAACCGGTTTACCATGCATTGCCAGCCCAGAGACCTTGTCTTCTGGCAACACACAACATCTTGGTACAGAAAACAACCGCTTTATTGATGCTAGCAGATCAAAGTTTATATTACAATAGATGGCGAGGCCAAGCGGCACACACAGTGTGGCTGAACAATATGTACATTATTTAGTGAACATAAAAGGGGCCTCAATCATAACAACTACGCGGTAGTGGAACAACGTCGTAGCGGAACTCCATAGCACAGGGACATCGATGTGGACACGATCTAGACTCGGACATCACTCCTTTCCAATGAAACTTTCCTGAAATCTGGCATGACACGCCAGGTCAGTACATTGAATGTACTTGCAAGCTCACAACAAGCATAAACATGATGACAATCAATATCATGATAATTAACCAATTCATAATAATGCAAAAATATATCCAACATGCTGTGATCATACTCTTGTGATAAAAGTCCCTCGGACTGGCTTACCAACCGTGATCGCTCTTGGATCACAAACGTAACACACTCATGGTCTTGACTAGAGATCTCTCGTGATCTTTCCGGCGATCACAACCACGGCCAATATTTGGTCTTAAACGGTGATCCTTCCGGCGATCATAACCACGACCAACACTCGGTCTAAAAAAACCAAGGTGACCTTTCCGTCATCATCAATAGTGCAAGTTCATAACTTAGTGTGCAAGATTTATTTAACCTTGACCCATGGTGTGACCTACTTTCGAGCGTGTCCGTAACCGTGGACTCGACTATCGATAGATTAATACACTCTGCAGAGGTAGTGCACTGTACCCACACCATGGAACCCATGGCCTCGCGCTCCCATTCGGGTGGACCAACGGCATTCTGACGAAACCCCTCCATTGCCATGATACTCTCTCGGCCACTCCGACTCACTCCCCATTGGGCTAGTCCTGGGTGGCCTCGTGTCTACCAAAGACACAACGACCACTATCGTGGACAAAACATGAACGATCCCACACGGGGACCCGGTACCATAAACTCAACAACGGGCACACAAGGTTATGTCTGCTCATCGGGCCAGGGTACCGCACACCCATAACCTTCCCTCGTTGGAGGCACCGGCCAGAGGCATGACAATAGACCGAATAAAGGCCTTCCCATAAAGGCAAATGTGGTTGCACTGGGAAAAACTCGATTCAGTGGCACCATGACCCAGTCAACAATATATATTCAAGTTGAGTTATTACCAGGTTCAACTTAACGTGGAAATAACCGGTGTCATAGTATGCCATGAAATGCAAAACTAACATATGCATCACATATCAACCGAAATGACTGAGTCAACTACATCCACACTAAGCATAAGCATCGACAACTCATGACAGTACTCTGGTTAAGATTAAACCTCACTTTAAACAGAATCTTTTCTAGCAAATTTTATTATCTTCCCCATGCAAGAAAATGATTCCAAATAACTACTCATATCCATAACCATATTATTGTTTCATTACCAAAAATAAATCCTAGTTTCTTTGCCACCTAAGTTAGCTTCAAACTTTCTGTAAATCAAGCATATTAACTACAACAAGCAACTAACAGAATATAAATAACATAATAATGATTTAAATGCATGGA
Organism: Triticum aestivum; assembly: GCF_018294505.1. NCBI lineage: Eukaryota > Viridiplantae > Streptophyta > Magnoliopsida > Poales > Poaceae > Triticum > Triticum aestivum. Next base: position 407,495,151 of record NC_057807.1, read on the forward strand.
TTAAATCATTTGTTCAAGTAAGAAAATCACAAATATTGAAATGGCACCATGAAAATGTTGCTGTGGCTTGCCTTAGTGTAGACGAGGTTCACAAGCCTCCTGGTGATCCTCAAGACAAGCCTCACCCTCTGAAAATAATTTTAAACACAAGAAGAAAATATCAAGAACCCTTCTGAAATTCACCAGAAAATCTAGACAACATAGAAAAATCTCAGCTTTGGTGAGCTGCTAGATTTCTTTACAAAGATCACAATGCAAAAAGAATCAATTCATTTGGACTTATGGTTAAAGAGTTTTGGCTGTTTGAAGCTCTGTTTAAAAATAAGAATTTGAATTTAAATAAAAACAAACTGGGGGGGGGGGGTGACTTGAAGGCGTAAAGCCTCGGGGTGCCACCACTCGTACGGCTTCACGCGCGTACTAAGTGGCTGACTAGCGGGCCTTGCTAGTCAGGTGAGGTTGAGGGGGAGAAGGAAACAGAGGACGGCGGAGCGTCGCCGGAGCACACGCGGCGGCGAGAGATTCTTGGCCAAAACGAGAGGGAGGGATCGAGAGAGGAGACGGAGGCGCACCTACCCGTACCTGTAGAGTAGCTAGGGGTGGTCGGATGGCGTCGGATTCGACCTCTCAAGTGGAGGCAGAGAGCGGAGGTCGCCGGAGACGAAGTTGACGGTGAACAGAGGCGACTCCAGGGGCTCCAACCAGGCGGAACAGCACCACCGACGAGCGACGGAGGCCTAGAAGGGTTGCCTAGGCCTGGGAGGGGCTGGAGCTACAGAGATGACCTGAGCGGATCATTGGTGAGATCGAGCTCGGGGACGGCGGCTCGCGGCCTGCCCGGCCGGGCTACGGCTATCTACGCGATTGTGGAGTGTGTGGGAGTGGTGGATGGTGCTCGAGGAGGCTGGGGAGGGCTCAATTTATAGCCGAGCATCGAGGGGGGTTCGGTCTCCGCCGGTGGACACCTGGACATGGTGCCCGATGACGAATGACGTCAGTGAGAGGGGGAGAAGGCGACACAGCTCACACGGGAACTGTGGGCGAACGGGGACGAGCACATGAGCGAGGGGAAGGCGACGAGCATAGTGCGCCGCACACTGTTGTGTTGGCCGGACCATGCCTGTTCTCGCTGCGGTGAGTTCTGGCGTCGGAGAGCGTCATGGTGGAGTTAAGAGGGCTTGGACGAAGATTGTGGTGCAATTTGGCAAGCTTAGGCAGGCGGGGAAGCGAGCACGCGCGCAACAGAGCGCTTGGCGGAACTCAGAGTGCATTGGCTGCGTGCCAGCATGCCTGGACGAACATGGTCACCACGTGAACTCTGACCTCAGGCCAACCTAAGCCCAAACTTCATGTCTGGCTTGTTGTTCGTGGTAGTTTTAGTGGTTACCACACTTGGGTTTGGTCTCAGGTGCAGTAGAAATGATTTCACATGCCAGGTAAGTTTTTGGACAGTAACTTTGAGAGCTTACTATGGTCAAACTACTGGGAGTTGGGAGCTAGGCTTTGGAGGTTAGGAATCATCTACTAAGGTGATGATGCACAAGAAAAACCACCCACAATGGAGCAAGGAAAATGGTTGTTGCGGTAGAAACTACCATTTCTGTCCAGAACAGGAAATATTTTCTGTAGCCAAAATATTCCAAAAATTGATGAAATATTTTTGCTCAGGAAGGTGCCCTAGGGTTCAAAGAATAATTGGGATTTTTCTCAGATTTTTATGGGCAAGAAAAAATGGGGTTGCTTTGGAGCACATTGAGCTAGTTAGGGTTTAAGAGAGGGAAATGAATATTTTTCATTAAAGAAAAATATTCAAAATATTATTTTGAGTTGAACCAGAGAGGGAATGATGATTAGAGAGGAAAATGAGGCACTTGGGTGAAAGACAAGGGGTACCCAAGTGTTTAAGTCCATATGAAAAGATTCAGAACTCCAAGTTCCAAATTCAATCCAACTGGAAATCAGGCAAAGAAGAGAGGGCAAAAACCAGGCTGTCACATCAGGCGACTTGCATAAATATATGTTTTTACACATCAAAAGATCCCTAAAAACAACAACATAAAGAAAAACTATCACTGCTCACGGAACAAGACGACCTCGTCATCTTTGGCTGCCGGCGCAAACCAACCGTAGCAGCCGACGTGTGTCTCTGCACCGTGGTTGTCCTCGGCCTCTAGCTACTCGTTCACGCGGATTGTGAGGGCGCTCTGCATGGATGAGAGCACTGCCAGGTTCAAGTCCAGGACGTCCGGTTTCACCAGTAGGAGGGCCTCGATGGCAGCGGCATCCGCGCGCTCCGCGTTGAGTTGAGCTCCACCGCCCGGTTCAAGTCTAGGACATCCGGTTCTGCCTGCAGCAGTGCCTCGATGGCAGCGGCATCCGTGCGCTCCACGTCGATTTGAACCTCCACTACCCGGTTCAAGTCCAGGATGTCCGATTCCGCCTACAGGAGGGCCTCGATGGCAGCGGCATCCGTGCGCTCCACGTCAACTTGAGCCTCCGCCGCCCGGTTCACTTCCACGACATCTGGTTCCACCTGCAGGAGAGCCTCGATGGCAGCGGCATGCACGCGCTCCATGTCGAGTTGAGCCTCCGCCTCCCGGTCCCCCTTTAGTATCGCCAGGTTGAACTGCTGGTCCGCTTGCACCATGGGGGACCCGAATGCCGGCACGAAGTCGACGTCCATCATCTCATACACATCGGGGGCCTTCTGCGGCACGACCTCCGCCATGAACATTGGATCGGCTTCCTCCTCCTTGAAGCTTGGCTCCAGAGAACTCCGGGATTGGCCCGCCACAAAGCGAGCTTGGGAACGGAGGTCTGCGACGCCGACCACCGGCATGATTTCTGCGCGGTGCTCCGGTGTCAACATCTTGTAGTATGTGATCATGCGGCACCATGGCTTTCAGGTGAACTAGGGGATGCTTGATGTGTGCTAGGGGATCGAAAGGTGGGGGAATGGACTAGAGAGGAGGTGTGGTTTGGGGGAGTGGCTGGTGTAGGCCGAGCAGCGAAGGTTCTGGTGTGAATAGTGGTTCCGGTGACAACCGGTCAATCGGTTTTGACTGTACATCGCTCTTGTCATGTTCGTGTTGCACCCCGGCACGCTGGACCCTCCACGCCACTCACCGAATGGAATGCACTTTGTCTTGTGTTTTCGCTCACTTGTGGGACCATAGTTGAGAGCAAACCGACGTCCCTCCCCCTCCCCTGCCCGCGTCATTTATACTACTACCCCCTCTGTTTTATGCGGAGTAAATAAAAACAGAGGGAGTATACAACGGATGAGGATCCCCTAACGTGGCTGAACCCATTCAGTAACTGACATGCGGGGCCTAGCAAGTATGGGGCCCACCAGTCGGTGATCGAAAGGCAGGGATACCTACGTCAGAGGATCCACTTCCACTAGTACTCCCTCCTTCCATCTATACATGGCCTAATGCGTTTTTCGAGGCTAACTTTGACCAAATGTTAGAGTAATAATATATGACATGCAACTCACACAAAGCATACAGTCAAATTCATATGTGAAAGGAGCTTCCAATGATATAATTTTCACATTATACATCTCATGTACTATTAATCTTGTCAATAGTCAAAGGCGGTTTTGAAAAACGCATTAGAGCATGGTTAATAACGTAGCCGGCTGTTGGCTATAAAGAGATGCCACCTCACTTAGAGCCATCATAAAAAATACTCATACAAGTAATAGGTTGGCTCTTAGAATGGCTATTAGGCTGGCTCTTAGAATGGCTATTAGGTTGGCTCTAAGCATTTAATATTTTCATGAGCAAGGTATATGATTGGAAGAGAGTTGCATGCATACTATTTTCTCTTGATCTATGTGTTATAGCCGGGCTGTACAATAAGAGCCCGCTTCACTCTCTCTCCTCTCTTCTCACTCCTCCAAGTAGGATTCTAATGACATGGCAAGTCTTATAGCCTACTGACTAGGCCTTCTTAGACTTGCTCTTAGGCCCTATATAAATGGAAGGAGGGAGTACTATGAGCACTGCATACTCTACTATAGATGTTGTCAGTACTCCACTAGTACTATTGGACAAGGAGCTTAAAAAAAGTTACTATTGGACTGGCTATACGTGGCGAAATCGTAGTAGGAAGAGCATGCGCGAGAACAAGCACATTCACGTGTTTGAAAACAAATTGGAAACCATCTCTATTTGAATATAAATTTAGGAGTACGTACGAATCTAACAATATTGATTGGGTGTTGTTGAATGTTGATACTTTTTTATGTAAGTTTGATCAAAGTAGAGATACTTTGACTACACATAAAATATATATGTAAACTAGAAAGGATCGGAGGGACTATATTGTATGTTCAAAAGCGAAACAAACATTGAATACCCTTTATATGATTTGCAGATGCTATGATCACCGGTTCAAAATTTTGAATCAGCCTTAGGTATCACACATGCCCCCACTCGTTCTCTCTCGGTTTCATCTCGAGGTCCGGAGATCGATTGAAAGAGGACTAGGGTGGGTACAATACGTTCGTTTCTCTTATGAACATACAATATACTCCCTCTGATCCCCACAGACCCCTCCGCGGGTCATTTCTATCATAGAAACAGACCAAACCTTTATCTCCTTGCACGACAAGCAATTGATCTCTCAACATCAATCGATCTCGTCAAGATGTGTCGGTGCATGAACTGAATGGGATGTCAAAACTAAGATGGGAAGTGACACGTAGTGGAGGCAAATTGAAACTTTAAACGAACCATTTGTTTGTATGCATGTCAGATAGATTACAACATTGGAAATACAAGCATGGTCTAGGTCCACATGCGAATGATACTTGGCAGAATGTTCAAATGAGGCATGCGGGAGGATGGACTCGATCGGAGGGTGGCATGATCGATGGAGAAGAGGGTTGGAGAGGAATGAGAAATAAGCAACGCCACATGATTATACTTGAACGGCTCAAATGAACAATAAGTTGTCTTGTTTTCCCTTCCGTCTTGGTCACGGAGTAAGAAAATCCCTCTGTTTGTATTTACTCTGCATATTAGGTTTGATTGAAGTCAAACTTCATAAAATTTGACCAAATTTATAGAAAAAATATGAACATTTACAATAGCGAATCTATATGATGTGAAAGTATATTCAATAATGAATCAAATGGTATTGATTTGTTATTCTATATGTCATTATTTCTGTCTATAAACTTTGTCAAAGTTTACAAAGTTTGACTTTGAGCAAAGCTGAAACGCGGAGTAAATAAAAACAGAGGGAGTACGCAGGGACTAGTATATTTACTACTGCTGGAACATGGTAAGTGGGACCCCTAAATGCGGGCACGAACCAGGCACACCTCAATTATTCCTTAACAGTCGGACACCTACATTAGCACACCATTCGACTACTTAATCAAGTGTTATGCTTCACTAGTTGAAAATAAAAGGGTGGTACCGTACCCAAAACCACCACACTTGGGGCTAGGGTAACAACTTTGTACTGTATCACATTTGAACTAGGGCACAAAAACCACCTATTCTGCGCCTAATGCACAACGCGGAGCAGTGCTCGAATTTGGTCGGGAAAACAAGGAAACCGACATGTGGGGCACACCTGTCGGGACGACGTGACGCAGACTAGTCCAGTGGAGGAGCTGGCCCACAACCTCTTCGCCACCTGCAACAGTTCGTGTGGGTCGTGGGGGCCAGCAACGTGGGTAGCCCCCGCACCGCCTCTGGACATGGCGATCGCGGTGAGTGACATGCTCATCATCGCTGGACATGGCCGGCTTCAGTGTGCCGAGGGTGGCGTTAGCGTTGTGGCACGACCAGCAGATCAACATCTGGCTCATCGAGGATGCACGGGGCGCCGAAGTGCACGCGCGCCGCGACACATCCGCAGAGTGGTGTAGCATGGCCAACTACATCCCCAAGACCTGAGACCATGCCGGGTCGTCTTGCTTTTTCAATGACATGTGGGGATCGCATGTGAGCAAAGGACATCTCCAATGTTGCCATGACCGCAGCTGACTACCCTGGCACACCAAAAACCCTCATCCCTCGCACCATCGCATGGTGCGTTCCCAGCCGGCGCCAGCTGCCAGCATTCATGTCGTCCATCTGTATGTTGTCATTAAGAGGCTCAATGCCCGAGGAACCAACTCCGGCGACTTAATGACGCACCCGAACGCTTGGCCTCACCGGAATGCGCTACATAAAGCGGCAATGCCCAGCTAAACTCCACACCATAGCACATCGTCCTGCTACCTGGCACCACATCCGCCATGACCGCGGCGGGAACTCTCTGCAGGAGAGCTTGTCTTCGGGGATGAAGCTCGAGGTCGCCGCCCCCGCTCAAGTCGCTGCTCGCGATGCAATAGCAGCATAGTCGGACACGAACGCGACCGCACAAGAGGTGGCCACACTAGCAGCCGGCAATGGGAGCACCGTCAGCCACGCGTCCTACTTGCCGCCGTCCAATGTCCGGCACCGCCGAGGTTGGGGACTCCTTCGAGGATGAGTAGGGCATGGGAGGCGGCAGGGCATGGTGTGCCAACTGGCCGTCCGTCTCCCGTGTTCTACTCTTCCTCGCCGGAGATCGCACCTTCACTTCAGGGGTCTTGAACCCCGCCCCCGTACATGGAGATTGCAGATGGAGGTCATCGGTCGCCGCCATAGAATAGGTTTAGGGTCGGGTTTCTTTTATTTTGCTGTCCTATAAAAGTTCGAAATGTAATGAAAATCTACCGTATTTGCATTAATTTTGTCTGGTGTATGAAATTTCACAATAATAGTAAGATATATTGTAGGAGTATATGGAATGATGATTCATTTTTGTGTGTATAAACTTAGAAGGTTTGACCTGAGACAAAGCTAACATGCGAAGTAAATAAACACATAGGGTCTACATACACTATTTATCTTAGGCACTCCAATAGTACGTCCACTACACATTCATGCATTTCACATCTTTCTACATCTACGGGAACCTACAAAAGGGTTAGCATAAATTGCCTCTCTCTCTCTCCCCCCTTGATTTTCATGGTGGTGGGCCCCTCCCTCCCCCAATCTACAATCAACAACTCACATGTTTCACATTACATTAATTACGTAACTGGGATTATGTAGGTGTAACATTACTCGACCTAAAAAAACCAACTAAGCCAACCTCCCAGCATATCGTGCGGGAAAAGACCCGGCCGCGCCATTTTAGTCGGGATTACCGGATTACTAGTAGTAGCAACGATGAATCTCATGAAGCACCATTTTTTTGAGGGGGCGAAGCACCAAGTTTAAAAGGAAAAAGGCGATACACTCACAACACCCCTATCGCGGTCGCATTGCACCCCACACACGGTCGGCCCTGCACATGGCTCACACAAATGGAATGCGCTTTTGCTTACATCTTCACTAACACGTGGGACTGCACTTCGAGAAACCGACCATGCGCCAAACTCCCCCCGCCCACGGTGTGAAAATCCCCCCAAAATCCCTCCTCCCCCCAAATCCCAAATTCAACCGCCCTTCGGCCAACTAGCCAATAATATTCCTCAAATTCCCCTCCCCCCGGCCCCTCCACTCCATTCACTCTGCCAAAGCCGCCCTCCCCGTCGCGCCGATACGTAGGCATCGTGGTTCGTAGAGGGAACACACGGTGATCCTCTCGCTCCCACAGTACACTCTCACAAACTGCCGTCCTCTAGCCGCGGCGCCACCGCTGGCGACGTTCTTGTGGAGACGCACGATGGTCAGCACCGCCACCGCTAGCAATGTTCGTGTGGAGACGCACGGAGGCCAGCTTCTCCCACGGTACACGCATTCTAGACTGAGGCCCCGTGCATGTCGGTGTAGCGCTGAATGTTAGCTGATAGACGCTATTAATCTCACTGTTTGCCGAAGTAGTTTACAGTCAATATGCTCTGCTTAAGAAGCTTCCTTGCCCAGTTCTGCACTCAATCTTCTTAGCTAAGATTGCATGACAAGCCCGATTAGTTGCTAAAATATCTTGCCATATATTTATTGGGACGTAGATTGCCATGGTCTAGTAGCCAATCTATTAGGTGAAATAGCTCTACACCGTTTTATTGTCGATCTTTGTTGCCGAGATGGCCTTCGATAGTTTGATGGCTGTGTGCTCGGCCTCATTGACTGCTGAAACAACCTGTCATAATTTAGAACTCAAATCTATGTGCTGAATTAGCTTTACATATATTTTGTTACTTAGATCTGCTTGTCCAAATATCTTGCCATAGCTTTAGACATCGACCTAGGTACTTTTTCTGGACTTCATAAAAAACCATATATGTTTTTCCTATAATATCTAGTAGAAGAACTAATTTGTATGTCTAACAGATGGACATGAATTGGATAACTTCTGCTCAAAGATTCTCCACTGCATATGTCAAGGGGGTTGAAAACTTCATGAACTTTATCAGAGCTGAGTACGGTGGTCCCAATCAGATGTGCTCTGCCCGTGTAGCAGTTGTATGAATTCAGTTACAAGACCCCAGTCAACTGTGCAAAATCATCTACACTTGTATGGGATGTCAGTCACATATACTAGGTGGGCTCATCATGGTGAAGCTGTGAACGTCAATGTTACTGACTATGTGGAAGCAACAGATCACCATCTTGATGTGCCTGATGCTCAGGCGAAAGAGGAGGAGGAGGTGGATGTGGCGGAGCCAGTGAGTTTGACCAACATTGAAACATTGCTATGAAATGCTTGTGGATTTCATGAACTTTCACCTGCAGAAGAAAAATGGCGGGCCCGCATGTTGGAACAATGTAACATGGCTGTCACCCCAGGAAATAAGCTGTTAGTATTCTCAGCTATTGTCACCTTTGTTCAGGTGAAGACATCTGAGCGGATAACCAACAAATCATTTGATGCGATATTGGCTGCTTTCCGCAAATCTTTCCCAGCTCCGTCTGAGCTGCCACACACCGACAGCAAATGAAGAAATTCCTTTGTGTAGTTGGAATTGGATATGATATGATCCATGTTTGTAAGAATAATTGTGTTTTGCTCTGGAAGGATTATGCCAACTTAAGTGAATGCCCAAAATGCAAATTATCAAGATGGAAAGATGGCGATGCTGTGAAGAGGATTCCTCACAATGTTCTGAGACATTTCCAATTATACAAAGATTGCAGAGGTTGTTTCGTGATGCTGAAACAAGAGAGGATGTACTATGGCATTCTAGGAACCAGGAGTACAGAGATCAGAATGTAATGAGCCATCCATCTCATGGTAGTGACTGGAAAAGCTTCAATCAAAAACACAAAAAGTTTGTTGCTGACCCGAGAAACATTAGACTTGGCTTAGCTTCAGATGGATTTAACCCATTTGGCAACCAGAGCGCCACATATAGCATGTGGCCAGTGCTTGTTATCCCTTACAACATGCCTCCAAATGTCTGTAGCAAAGAATCAAACTACATGATGGCCTTGCTCATCCTAGGTCCAAAAAGTTCTGGAAAGGATTTTGATTTATTCATGGAGCCTCTTGTGGAGGAACTTCAATAGCTATGGAGGGCTGTTCTCACTCGAGATCTACATAGCAGCCCACCAGCTGATTTGTTTCTGCATGCTGTTATAATTTGGTGCATCCATGATTATCCGGCTTTGGGCACTATGTTAGGGAGAAGGACACATGGTTACAATGCATGTGTTCGCTATGACTGGAATCCACTATCATACGTAATACTTATCAAGATCTGTTACATTGGACACTATCGTTTCCTTGCCAAGGACAAGCCGTGTCCTACAATATACTGAAGATATGTGTTCAATGCAAAGCATGAAAAACATGATGCGCCAAAGAGGCTCACCGCTGATGAGTTGCAAGTGGAATTAAAGAAGGTCAGGCATATTACACTAGGAAACCATCCTGATCATGGTAGCGGGAAAAGGAAGCATGGCAGGGCAGAAGAGATATTATTGTTTACCCGCAGGTGCACTTTGTGGGACTTGGAGTATTGGAAAGATTTGGATCTGCGGCATAATCTTGATGTGATGCACATCGAGAAAAATATATGTGACAACATTATCGGCACACTTCTTAATATTGAAGGCAAGACGAAAGATACCTTAAAATCTAGGATTGGTTTGACACACCTGGGTCTCAGACAGGATTTGCAGGTGCAAGATGAAGGTAAACCACGGGATATGGCACAAGCTGTGTATGTCTTGGACAAGGTAAAAAGAAAAGAATTCTGCGAGGTCCTGTCACGTGTGAGATTCCCACATGGATTTGCTTCCAACCCTGAAAGGAGAGTCAATGCAGATGGAAACAAGGTACAAGGGTTGAAAAATCATGACTACCACGTCCTACTTCAAAGGGTTTTACCTATTATCCTTAAAGGATTGGGCCGCCCTGACTTATACATAGCAGTGGCAGAGTTGGGACAATTCTTCAGGGAACTCTGCAGTAGAAATATCAGGATAGATGCTTTGGAGTGTCTTAGAGACAAGATACCAACTATCCTATGTGACCTTGAGAAGATATATCCTCCAGCCTTCTTTGATGTGCGGTGCATTTGGCTGTTCATCTACCTGATGAGGCACTACTTAGAGGTCTAGTACAGTATGGCTGGATGTACCCTATTGAAAGGCGGCTAGGCACTTTCAAGGGCTATGTTAGGAACAGAGCTAGACCCAAGGGTTCCATTGCAGAGGCCATCATTGCTACAGAAGTGTTGACATTCTGCTCAAAATACATTGAAACAACTGATCAGCTTAGCAAAGAGGTGGGTGAAGACAATCCCGGGCTCAATGTTTTCGATTGTTCTGTTCGAGTTACAGGAAGAGGCAACAAGATGACAAACCTAAAGGTTTGAAAAAAATGGTTTTGTATGTATTGAATAACTGTCCAGAGAAACTACCTTATATTAAGTAAGTGCTAAGTACTGCAGGTTATACATCATAATCTACTAAACTTGCAGCACATTCTTATATATTTAGATGTTTGATGGATCACTATGTTGTGCAGCATCTACAAAAAGGAGTTACTGCTGCAAAATCCAAGAAACATTGACAAACTGGTTATGGAAGGATTTGCGAAATGGTTCAAGAGCCATGTAAGCTTTTGAATTGCACTGTCAGATTTTTTAATATATTGAGTACACAAGATGATCATCTTGTCTATTTTCTAACCATATGTTAAGAAGATGCGGGAGGATGGGCAACAATTGATGATGCCCTTTACGCACTAGCAATGGGTCCTGAGACTAGGGTAAGACATTATGAATCTTGCGTTGTTGGAGATGTGCACTACAACACCCTTGCACGCGACGAAGGCAGGAAGACACAAAATAGTGCCATCATGAGCACAGATACGTATGGCAGAGAGACAACTGAAATGTATGCTAACATAGCAGACATTGTTTAGTTGTTGTTGTTGGATTTCGGGGTCCGGCAACCCGTGAGAGGTTCGAACACTGGGGTGCGTGTGGAGATCTCAACCTGTCCAGCCTGCCTACTCACGATCCTCCCTAGCCTAGCGCGTCGAGCTCGCACACACACAAAGACACAGAGATTTATACTAGTTCAGGCCACCATTGTGGTGTAATATCCTACTCTAGTGTGGTGTGGTGGATTGCCTCGAGGGGCTATGGATGAACTAGTACAAGGATGAACAAGCCTCAGGAGGTGAGGTGTTCTTGAGCTGGTGTGTTGCTCGGGGAGGAATTGATCCTTCCCTATGGTGGTGGCTAAGTCCTATATATAGTGCCTTGGTCCTCTTCCCAAATATGAGTGGGAAGGGATTCCACAATGGCGGGATTTGAAAGGGGACAAGTAGTACATTCTATCCTGACAAAAGTAGTCTTTGCCTACGAAAGGCCCCTGGTCGTGACGCTGTGGTGGGCTCGGTGATGACCTCCGTCTTGCCGTCCTGGCGGTCTTGGTCTCGTTGCACCAGAATGGAAACCTTTGGCTGCTCCTCGGGACTCCGCGCATGTGACCTGCCTCCCTTGCACCAAAGAGGAAACTTGCGCTCTGGCGCCCGCCTGGCGCCCGACTGGCCTTGGTCGTCATGGCTCACGTCAGCCGAGCCTCATGAGGTAGCTGCATAGAAATCTCCGCCCCTCAGGAGCCCTCCTGAGGAGGCCAACTCCTTCAGGGGTCTTGGTGTCGTCCGCCTCATGAGGCTTGGCCCCTTGCGAGGGTCTTGCTGTGTTGTTGTTAAAGCTGGGCCTTACCAGGCCATTGATGGAGGCACATGGTGGGCCGTAGGCAGGCATGACTGGATACCCCCAAGTCCACGACGCCGACAGTAGCCCCCGGGCCCAAGGCACGCTCGGGCTTGGCTTCCAGGCGAAGCCAAAGGGCAAGTGCAGAGCGCCGCGGTCCCTAACCGTCTGCGGCCTTGATGATGCATGGCGACTGATTGGACGTGGGCGGCTCCGCTTCCCCACGCTGCCTCGGCAACTGCTCGACTTGACTGGTCGATGCTGCATGCAGAGGGTTATGATGGCGCGAGGTCGTGGAGGCAGGCGGTGGGACTCCCTTAGCTATAAATGCGAGGGAGGGGCAGAGCCCCCTGCCCATCTTTCCTTCGTCTTGCTCCCTCTTGCTTCTTTCCTCTCCGTCTTGCTCCCATGGCATCACCGAAGAGGTTCTCGGCGACCGAGAAGGGGAAGGCCCCCAAGGAGGGGCCAGCCTCTCCTCCTTCCAAGAGGGGCCATGGTTGTCCCTGCAAGCACCCAGCAGTCCCTCCGGCAGCCTCCAGGGGGCGCGGGCACCCCCCCCCCCAAAGGCAGCATTGCACCGGGCACCCGTGATGGCACCTCTTCCCGTGGCGGGGGCTACCAGCCCCAAAACAGCCCCCATGACGAAGGGAGGCGCGCCGTGATTGTGCGCCCGCCTCGGTCGCGCTTTTCTTCGCTGGAGGTGCTTCCAGAGTTCGTGGTGTGGTCGGAGAGCCCGGCTGGCACCTCGCTCTGGCTCCCTCGCTTCTTCTCCAACGAGCTTCCTTCTTCAGGGCTTGCTGGCCTCTCGCTGCAGGTTGATGGGTGCTGCAGCAGAGCCTCGTGGGTCGGCACCGAGATTTCCGCCTCTGGCAGCGTGGTGCTAACCCGTGGCTGGCAGACTTTCGCCCGCGCACGTGGCCTTGGCAGAAGGTGCACCCTCCACTTCAAGTACGACGGGCTGGCGACCCTCTACGTGAGGGTATTCAGGGGGGACGGCCACCGCATGGGGTGCTGCCCGGAGGACAGCAGCGACGATGTTGGTGGCGATGGCAAACTTGGCCTTGGCGATGTGCGCTCCTCCTCTCGTGGCGGCAGCTCTTCCTCGGACGGGAGCTCGAGCAGCGGTGGCTACGAACGGCCCCCGCGTCGTCGTGCTCGTGTCGAGGACGCCGGTGGCTCATCATGTCACAGCGCTCCAGTGAAGCCGGAGAGGAGCCCAGCCTGAAGCTGGGGGCCGGCGAACTTGGACTCAAGACTGGTGGCCCCAGATCTCCTGTGGGAGAACTGGTGGAGCGCCGGGCTGCTTTGAGGCGCTGCTTGAGGATGCAGCACTGGTGCCGAGCCTGCACGCCTCCAGGCCTTCTTTGCTTAGCTTTTCCTTTCTCCTGCATATCAAAAAGAAGAAGAATGTACCCTGCGAAGGCGTGTAATGAACTGCTACTGTTATGCCTTTTTATGTTATGGTTGTTGTCCTTGATGCTGTGTTGCAGTATTTGTAATTTGAGCGGGTCAGGGTAGGAAGGCTTAGCTTGATACGTGCGGTCATCCTGTGCCTCATGAGATCCTATCCTTAGGTACTTGACAGGCCTCCTAGGGCGTACGCCCTATACTCTCAAGAGATACGTCTTGTGCCCTCAGGAGCCGCAGCAGGGCAGAGCCGTCCCTTGCAGGAAGAGAAATTTGTAGAGCGACTTGCTCCTCTTTACGTGAGCTCCCTACCATAAGTTAAGGGCCTGATGCACAGCGTCGCACTGCCCGGGGGGCACGGACATGAGGGGTGCTGGCGCCGGCGGACTTGATCGAGGGCTTCTCGCGAGGAAAAAGCTGAAATAACGGGGTTTGACGCGGTGCGTGCGCACAAAGGCAAGCACAAACCTACCTAGCCCCACACGCGAGGAGCGCGAGGAGAATTGCGGGAGACTGTCACCCCCCTCACGTCCTTAGACCAAAGCAGCTTAGGAGAAAACACACTTGAGGAACTAGTGCTTGAGAATACCAAATCCATTGAAAGACTTACTAAGAAAACTGCAAGCAACTTCAGAAAGCAAATAAACAGTTGCGTCCGGCACCTAATCTAGTCTTCTCAGCAGCGCGGAGCTAAGTGCTGCCACTAGGACGTGGGAGGGAGCCCCCGTGAGGCCACAGGGCGACTCTCAGGAGACTCCGGGCATGTACAGCCCCACTCATTATTACGTGAGAGTGTCACGAGTGGAGACCTTCACAGGCCGAAGCCTTGCTTCACAGGCCGGAGCGTTTCTTCAGGGGTAGAACTTTCGGAGGTGCTGGATGTTCCAGGAGTTCTGGATGGGGACCCCGTCCTATATCTCCAGGCGCGCGGCGCCAGGCCTGGAGACACCGGCAACCCTAAACGGGCCCTCCCGCATGGGAGAGAGCTTATGCAGCCCCTCCCTGGAGAGCACCCGCCTTAGGACAAGATTTCCCACCTCTAACGTCCTGGAGTGGACGCTGCGGCAGTGGTACCGCCGCAGCGCGTGCTGGTACCTCGCTGCCTGGAGCGAGGCTTGACGGCGGCGTTCCTCCCCCAACACGAGATCCATCCTCCGCGTGCCGTCTTGCTGCATTTCATGGAATGCCAGGTCCCACGTGGAGCAATGCTTGACCTCGTGAAGGAGAACTACTTCTGCTCCGTAGACGAGGAAGAAAGGCGTTTCTCCTGTTGGCTTGGTCGCTGTGGTGCAGATGGACCCAACACGGACTACAGCTCATCGAGCCAGCCCCTGCCGCAGGCGTCGAGCTTCTTCTTGAGGGTGCGGGTCTTGAGGCCCCTCAGGACCTCCGCATTGGCTCTCTCAGCCTGGCCATTGCTTCGTGGGTGTGCCACTAAGGCATAGCAGATCCGCGTTCCATGGTTAGCACAATATGTTTTGAAAAGGTTGCTAGTGAACTGCGAGCCATTGTCGGTGATGATGCGATTGGGGACCCCAAATTGGCTCACAATTCCCTTGATGAACTTGACGGCTGATCCTGTTGGGATGGTGCGCACAGCTTCTACCTCGCCCACTTGGTGAACTTGTTGATGGCGATGTAGAGGTATCGCTAGCCCCCTTGCGCCTGAGGGAACGGCCCCAAGATGTCCAGCCCCCAGACCGCAAATGGTCATGTGAGCGGGATTGTCTGGAGGCCCTGCGCGGGCTGATGGATCTGCTTGGCGTGGAACTGGCATGCCTCACAAGAGCGTACTAGCTCGGTAGCGTTGTTGAGCGCGGTGGGCCAATAGAAGCCGCTGCGGAACACCTTGCCCACCAGGGTGCGAGACGAAGAGTGATGCCCACAATCCCCACCATGGATGTCTGCCAGTAGCTCGAGCCCCTGCTCCCTAGAGATGCACCGCAACGAAACGTCATTGGGCCTCCTGCGATATAACTCATCGTCATTGATACAATATGAAGTGGCCTGACGGGCCACACGCTCAACGTCCTCTTCCTTCTCTGGCAGGGTCCCTCGAAGCAAGTATGCCTTGAACTCTTCTGTCCAGCACCCCTCCTGAGGCTCCAGCGCGAGTAGCAAGCGGGCTCCTGAGGGATGACCACAGGCTGGGGCTCCCGTCTCTGGCGCCTGTGGCAGGTCCTCATGAGGCGGTGCTGGGGTCGCGACGTGCGGGACTGCAGATGGCTTGAAGAGCTGCTCCTCAAACACCCCTAGCTCTTGAAGGTTGATCTTCGCGATGTCGAAGTCGATGAGCTCGGTGCGGTAGTTGTCGCGGGTCCCAAAGGTGACAGTGAGGCGGATCTGCCCCAGGGGCCTGGTGGAACCGTCTCCAACTCCAGAGAAGGGCTTGGAGGGGCGGAGCCGGCTGGGCGGTACATGGAGAAGGCTGAACGCCTCCGAGGAGAGCATGTTGAGGACGGCTCCGCCGTCGATGAGGGTCTTGGTGATCGCCATGTGGCAGATGGTGGGGGTGTAGAGCATCGGGAGAGCGCCTGCTCCCGTCGTGGCAAGAGGGTGATCTTCGGGGCTGAAGGTGAGGTCAGCTTGGGGCACCGCCCAGCCCGGGGGAGCCCTCGTGCCCGCCTGATTTTTTCCTGCCCGCCGGTGGAACTGCTTGATATGGCGGTCAGAGGGTGGCGGCTGTGAGCTGCCCAGGAGAACTGCGACGACCGGGGGCGCCGGCGCCGCGTAGTGGGTGAGGAAGAGGTCGCGCAGCTCCTCCCAGGAGGCCACAAAAGATGTCGGCAGGTTGTGCAACCAAGCGTGTGGCGCGCCTATGAGGGCCATGGGGAACCACTTGGCCTTCACCTTGTCGTCTCCACCAGCCGCCCAAACTGCTTCCTCGTACGCCTGGAGAAAGGGGGCTGGATACGCCGCGCTGTCGTAGCGCGGCAGCATCTCCGGTCGAAACTTGTGCGGCCACTACACTTGCCGCAGGGAAAGGGCAAAGCAGCACAGCCCTGGTGCTTCGCGCGTCGACGAGGCCGACGGAGGAGCGCCCGCCATCTAGGCTAGTGGCACGATCTGGAGGTCGAGGAAAAGGATTCCGACGCACCCCTACATGGTGCACCAAATGTCGGATTTCAGGGTCCGACAACCCGTGAGAGGTTCAAACACTGGGGTGCGTGTGGAGATCTCAACCTACCCAGCCTGCCTACTAGCGATCCTCCCTAGCCTAGCGCGTCGAGCTCGCAGAGACACAAAGACACAGAGATTCATACTAGTTCGGGCCACCATTGTAGTTTAGAACCCTACTCTAGTGTGGTGTGGTGGATTTCCTCGAGGGGCTATGGATGAACTAGTACAAGGATGAACAAGCCTTAGGAGGTGAGGTGTTCTTGAGCTGGTGTGTTGCTCGGGGAGGAATCAAGCCTTCCCTATGGTGGTGGCTAAGTCCTATATATAGTGCCTTGGTCCTCTTCCCAAATATAAGCGGGAAGGGATTCCACAACGGCAGGATTTGAAAGGGTACAAGTAGTACAGTCTATCCTGATAAAAGTAGTCTTCGCCTGTGAAAGGCCCCTAGTCGTGACGCTGTGGTGGGCTCGGTGATGACCTTTGTCTTATCATCCTGACAGTCTTGGTCTTGTTGCACCAGAATGGAAACCTTTGGCTGCTCCTCGGGACTCCGCGCCTGCGGCCTGCCTCCCTTGCACCAAAGAGGAAACATGCGCTCTGCGCCCGCCTGGCGCCCGCCTGGCCTTTGTCGTCACGGCTCACGTCAGCCGAGCCTCATGAGGTAGCTGCATAGAACTCTCCGCCCCTCAAGAGCCCTCCTGAGGAGGCCAACTCCTTCAGGGGTCTTGGCGTCGCCCGCCTCGTGAGGCTTGGCCCCTTGCTAGGGTCTTACTGTGTTGTTGTTGAAGCTGGCCATACCAGGCCGTTGATGGAGCCACGTGGT
Source organism: Triticum aestivum (assembly GCF_018294505.1). NCBI lineage: Eukaryota > Viridiplantae > Streptophyta > Magnoliopsida > Poales > Poaceae > Triticum > Triticum aestivum. Next base: position 407,512,673 of record NC_057807.1, read on the forward strand.
GGGCCGCAGGTAGGCAGGACTGGATACTCCCAAGTCAAGGATGCCGACAGTAGTATATCTCCAATTTTGAGGTTCATCCATGTGTGGTTCTGTTGTGCTTTCTGGTATAACCTATTTTCCAGGATCGCAAAACCCAGAGCTGATGATTATTTCAAATCCATCAATGTCAAGGCGGCGTACCAGACCAACGAGCCTTTTAGTTTGGCAAATCAAGCAACACAGATATTTTTCTTGGAAGATACATTTGCACATAGCGATGACTGGAGAGTATTGAAAAGGTTTGAGCAGAGGAATTCGTTTAATGAAGTTGCACAACAAGATGATGCTTACACTGCTCCTGATGTACAAGATTCCACAGATGTTCCTAATATCTTTGAGAACCATCATGTCAATGACGCTGGCGAAAAGATTGCCTGTCGGGCTGTGGACATACAAGAGTTGATCAAGAAGAAGCCAACATTCGAGGACATTAAGGATGAAGAAGAAGATGACACTGTGGGGAATTACGATTTAGACTGATACACATGGCGAAGATGTTAACGCTGCTGCTGCGGATGATGATTAGATTGCTTTTGTCGTATTTGCCTGTCAGAAGATGATTTTTATCTACTATATGAAATTGTGTTTTCTATGACAACTGAAACCCGATAAACTTGTTGTTTAGTATTTTTCTGTGAGAACATCACTTATTATGTATGTTGATTTGTGTTTGGTGATTGTATGACGAGTAAAACATGATGACATTGTTGTTTAGTTGTACTCATATTTGGTTGTGAAACTTGAATTTGATGACATAGTTCGTTGTTGGACTGCAATTTGCTCGACATCTTCGAATGGGAACAAAGCTGACCGGACAGGGCCTCTGCTAATTTATTTATTTATTAGCAAAAAAGCTTCTGCTATTTATTTATTTATTTATGAGCAAAAGGGGATACCCCCCAATTTTCATTAGTAGAAATCATTAGATGTTCACAACACTACGGCCAGCCTACTAAACAGGTTTCATTCATTACTAGTTTTAGCAAAGTGCTCATGTCATAGCCACTGAATACATCACGAGTGCTACATACACTGCAAATAAAGAGACAATCATCCTACAGAGCACATCAATTTTGCCCATTATTTTCACAAGCTCTTTCATATCCTCATTACCGTCAAGGCCGAACAGCAGCTGTTGCTTAGCCATGCTCAGAGGAACTGCATCTTTAACCTTCTGCTCTGCATCTTCCTCTTCTGTCATTCCTTTAGTTACTTGTCCAACACCCCAACCTGCTGGTATTGGAATTCTTCGGCTAACCAAATAATCAACGTAGTTGCATTCCCCCACATCAACAACTTCCCAAAAACACACATCACACGGATCTTCCCTTTTCTGCACGAATCAAATTGGAAGATCATCAACCAAACTATTAAAAAATCAGCAACTCAAAGCAGCATAACAACACTTAAACATATTATTACCCCATGGTTCGGGAATTTGTAGAAGACTCGGCCAGGGTTGAGGATTGTGGTTGAGACGCGATAGATGACTCTGTGTGATTTGCAGCAGTGGAACCACACCAACGACAGCGGGTTGCGATGGGCAACCGGCTGTGGTGCGTGTGCCGGCGGGGGTGTGATGAGACCCATATCTGGTTGTTGCCTGCTGAAGAGCAGGTGGACGAGCAGCCATCGGACATGGTTGCTACGGCCAGAGCTTCTGATGATAGGCGCGGCAGAGTAAGTAGAGAAGAGGAGAAGTGAACATTGGATATGTCAGTTTAATTACTTGCAGAGTAGCATAGCACCATATATAGTCATAATCTAGGTTTGGATTCGAACCAGCTACAGGGGCAAGTCTCTCTTTTTTCTAAAACTCAGCAACGTCTCTTTACCAGTACACTAGCTTGTTCTGTACGCCTTCTCAAGTCTTTGATTTTATTTCTATTTTTTGCGAGGAAGGAAGGAGGACAAAATTGAGTGTTCCTAGGACTCGAACCCAAGACCTCTCAGTTGAAAACCAAGGGTGCTAGCCACTTATGTGGCGAACATTCCCTGGGAGGAGGACGGCAGACAAACACATTTTCCTTGCAGTTTTAGTTGTGACGCAAGATTGCATGGTCGCAGTTTCGGGAATGTTATCAGGGCGAATGAGCCCAGTTTTTCTTTTCTTCCTATATATAAAAAAGTATACTACTTGGTGTCGGCTTAGTCAACAAACGATTGTGCCAACCTTGACCGTTGGATTGACTTTCAATGTCTGTCGTGTTTATTCAATCTCTTCTTCCTCCAGCCGCCAAAGACAAACCAGCGCCAACGGGACCGCCTGCTCCCGCCTCCCACGGCTGGCTGTGTTGCCACGCACGCATAATGGCCACATCGCACCCTAAAACTCTGCGCATCTTCCCCGGCTCCTATTCATCCCCGTCCAAGGCCTCACCATCGTCCTTCGCCTTGGTTTGCTCGCCGCGGCGCCGCCCTCCGGTGTTGTCAACATGGTCAACAACCGAGAGGAATAAGGAGATGACTGTACATGGTGAGCATGACAGTAGCAACCCAGTAGGCGCGCAGTAATTTTTTTCGGGACGGAGAAGGGTATCAACTGGGTTGTGCGGGAGCTGTGGCCTGTCTAGCCCAGGCTTTTATTTCATATGTTTACCACATGACCATCCTAGTTTGTTTTTTCCTTTCTGAAAATGGCTAGCCCAGCTACTTTGTTTTTTGTAGAATAACCAACATAGGCCTACTTGCTTTTCTACGCCCCGCTGGGCCGGAAATCATTCAAGACAAGGAGGGATGCATTCGGGCTTGCCCAGAAAATGGGCTATAAGTAATAATAAATGGGCTATAAGTAATAATAAATGGGTTGTAAAATGAAAGAAATACAACAAACATGCAATTAGTTCCAAAATACTTTTTTCTTTTGGATTTTGATATTTTAAATTTCATTGTCTTTGTGCGGGTAAAATTTCGTTGGATTTAAATTAAGGTATGTTTAGTTTCTAAATTAATTTGAATCTGGCTAGAAATTTTGGGTTGTATGCTGTTTGGGACAGATTTGGAGGCTGACTTGTGGGTCTACTAGGTTGACGCGTATGAAAGGCTTTGTCAACTTAGTCCACAAACGATTCTAGCACCAGTGACCATTGGATGTTAATCCAACGACCATGCTGCTTCTTCAATATCTGATATTCTTGCTCCAATCTCCCAAAGCAGCGCCGGTGGGACTGCCTGCTCCCGCCTCCCATGGCCGGCTGTGCTGCCGCATAGGCCGCACCGCCCCACCCTACTCCATCGCTGGCCAGGCCATTCCTCTTCTCACCCACACCTCCTGTTATTTTCCGGCGAGGGTAGCCGAACCAGTAGACCGTCGTCCTCCCCACCGCGTGGGCAACCACTGCCGAGTCTTCCCCGGCTCCGTGTCGTTCCCTTCCTAGGCCTCGTAGTCGTCTACCGCCTTGGTGCTCTCGGCGCGGCATGGTCAAGGTGGTCAATGAACGACATCCATCGGAAGTGGACTGTACGTGGAGAGGCCGACAGCTGGGTCCATGGCCGCACACAAGGAAATGCCTCCTTATTGCGCACAAAATAATGATTCCTCCACCTAACAGCTGGGACCCACCGAAAGAGCCTCTCTATTTAGTGAAAAAAACGTCCCCCCACGCTTTCAGCATAGACCCACCAACTATATCTTCACATGCAAGGAAGTGCCTCCTTATTACGCACAAAAAAATGGATACTCCGCCTGCTAGCTGGGACGCACCGTAGTGGGAGGCTGACTTGTGGGCCTACTAAGTTGACGGGGATGGAGGGCTTTGTCAACTTAGTCAATATGAATGATTCTAGATCCAGTGACCATACGATGTCCATCCAATGGCCGTAGTGCTTCTTCAACCTCTGGTCTTCTTGCTCCAGCCGCCCAAACCAGTGCCGGTCGTGCCACCTGCTCCTGCCTCCCATGGCCGGCTGTGTTGTCGTGGAGGCCTCACCGCCCCTACTACACCCACCGTTGGCCATGCCATCCCTCTACTCACCCACACCCCCATTATTCTGCAGCGACGACAACCTCACACCACAGCCGAACCAGTGAACCCTCGTACTCCTCTCCGCGTGGGCATCCACTGCCGCATCTTCCCCGGCTCGGCGTCGTCCCCTTCCTAGTCCTTGCCATTGTCCACCACCTTAGTGCTCTCGGTGCGGCGTCGTCAATGTGGTCAAGGAACGACTTCCATCGGAAGAGTACTGTACGTGGAGAGGCTGACAGCTGGGTCCGCGGCCACAGCAAGGAAGTGCCATCTTATTATGCGCAAAATAATGATTCCTCCACCTGACAGCAGGGACCCGCCGGACGGGCCACCATATTTCACAAAAAAACATTTCCCCGCTGACTGCTAGGACCCACCACTTACATCTTCGTATGCAAGGAAGTGCCTCCTTATTCTCCCTGACAGACAGGAGCCACCTGGTCAAAGCATACGTAGTGTTGTCATTCTGGTCGCGAACATGTACATACATAATGATACTGGTCGATCAGTCTGTCTGCAGGTTGCAGCGATGAACCGTGGTCGAGTAAGGAAGGGCACATGTTGTAGTAGAGGCACACATGTGGCATGTACACGCACGTATAGCCAGGGTGCAAGAAAGTAAATACGGCCACATATGTACATACGGGCGGGGTCTCGAACGCCTACTCGCGCATATGTAGGACCAGGGCTCGTGTACATGGCTGGGTCGGAACAGAGAAACTACGTCATCGTGTTCATCGGTAGGCAACAAAATGTGTCGTGGTCATCGGGAGCCAACCGGCTTGGACGGAACAACCGATCGAAACGAGGCCTAGCATACCGCAAAACGGAGGAAACGACATTGTGTTTGACCGCCTATGGTCGAAATGGGATCCTGTTCACCGAGAGGGGTGTGACGTACCGCAAAACAGAGGAAATAGACTTCTCTTCGACCTCCTACGGTCGAAATGGGGTCCTGCTAATCAGGAGGGGCATGGCGTACCGCAAAAGAGAGGAAACGGACTTGTGTTGGAGCGCTATGGTCGAAACGGGGGTCCTGTTCATCGGGAGGGGTGTGGCGTACCGCAAAACGGGACTCCACTGGCTACTGTTCGTCTCCACCGTCGACCTTCTCCAGCCTACACAGGTTACTGTTCATGCACCGTCGACCTCCTCTAGCCTCCACCTGCGAGTGTTCATCCACGGGCTCCTGTTCATCCAGCCTCCACTGCTCCTCCACCAGCTACTATTCAACCAGCCCTCTCCACGGGGTCCTATTCAACCACCCCTCCAAGGGTTACTGTTCATCCAACCCTCCACCGTCTACTGTTCAACCAACCCTCCACGAGGTCATCCTATTCATCCAGCCCTCCACGGGGTCCTGTTCATCCACCCCAATCGGCTCGATCGGGGTCCTGTTCATCCAGCGGCAACGACCTCTACTACCACGGGGTCCTGTTCATCCAAGCCCCACCGGGAACTGTTCATCCACCCCCAACAACACTCATTGTTCATCAAGAGGAAGCAGGTTCGATCGGCTTTAGTTAGGAGAAGTAGCGAAGGAAACGCTCGTTCAGATTCAGTTAACAACCAGGGATCGATCGATCACTCGGGTTCAGTAATGCGTAGCCTGCAGTGCAATTGCTCGGGGTTCAGTAACTGAACGCCTCGCTCAGCTTCAGTTAGAGCCCAGCGCCTCGCTCCCAAGTGCGTACGTGTACGAGAGAAACGCGCATCGCTTGGCCCCCGACCACACACCATAACCGAGAACTCCCTGATATTTTCCTCGCCCTCGCTTCTACCATGGTTTTTTCTGTCATGGACGGCCAAAAGAATGTCATGTAGCTGCATCTCTGGCCTTCCCAGGATGAAAAGCCCATTTTTTGTCATGATTTTTTGTCATAGAAGTAGGAGCGCACCACATCTATGATGATACCTGGTTTTGTCACAATTATTGTCATAGAAGTGTCATAAGCATGCCAGAAAAAATTTCCGTTCGGCCCAAAATGTCACAGATGTGTCTTTTTTGTAGTGATAGCCTGATTTTGTAACCTGCTATTGTTACCTACCTGTTTATCCTATATCCTTAGTATATGTTGGTTAGTGATCCATTAGTAACCCCTCACTTTGTCCCTGTTGCCCCCGGTTTATCATCGACGATTCGATCAATGTGATCGACGACCAGAGCCCGACACATCACCTCACACCCCCTTAGTTGTACGACTCTGCAGAGCTACTATCGAGTGCCGAGGGTGATACCTCATAATGCACTTGTGATGATATCTCTGTGGTGTAGCTAATCGGTCGTGGTCTATAGAGGGTGGTTCCTCCTTCACCACTCCCGGTAACGACTCTGTCGTGCAACTCCTCAAGTGTGAACCTTCAAGGGTGATTCCTCAAAGTTTACCTTGATAGTTACATCGAGTGGGAATCCATCGAGGGTAATTCCTTGGATCTCCATTGATGTTTTGGACACACGGTTACTCTGACTTTACCCCCAGAACCATGTTGAAGTCGGCTCGGCCCCGAGGGGTACCCGCGAGAGAATGTGAAGTCGGGTTGACTGTGAGGGTACCCGCAAGATAACTACGAGGCACGACTGGGCAGGCAGGCCGCCCTAGAGAGGGATGGGCCTGACCCTTGTCGTAAGTCCTCGATACGGGGCGATGGGATCACTGATCGTCTCCGTGCGCTCCCAAGACACTAACCGGTTTGGATATTTGATCTGAGTAGGCCTCTAGCCTTGTCACACTAACCACCACGCGGGAATAAGTATGGGTAGTCAGTGTCGTACATTCTCCGAAAGCTCTTCAGACTTCGCCGATTGAGCAACGCGCACCCGCTTGGACGGTAACCACCTCCACTTGTCTAAGGGGGTGGGTGCTCTCTAGGCCACGTATGCAACATGCAGGAGTGCAAAGGGTAATGGGCCCAAGACCCCTGCGCGCTTAGGATGTAGACCAACGTGATGGCCTGTCTATTGAGCCTAGGTAGGACTACAACATGTTGATCAGCCAAGGACGGTCATGACCTGATGGTGTGTCCAGCCGGAGTTAATCGAGCATGTTGCGTAAGTTGGTGCACCCCTACAGGGAAGTTTATCAATTCGAATAGCCGTGTCCATGGTAACTGTCACACCCTAGTTAGTTCATGCATTAGAGTGTTGCATCATGTTTATCTTTCATCAGAAACTTCAAATGGGGATGACAGAACCCCAGTCCCCCTGAAACCAACTAGGGTTTAGTAAAAATAATTTTAGTGAACTGGAAATGCCCTTCTAAAATGTCCATCATTTTTGTCTTGGGTTAGAACCTCTGCCAAAATTGGTTCACATTTTTCTAGGACACATAAGGTCACTGGATTAAATCATTAGCTATTTGAGTTTGGGAATTTAAATAATATAAAATATTTTAAATGCTCAAATAATTCTAGAAATAAGTGTGGGCTGTTGGAAATATTCTAAACAAAGCCCCTAATTATTTTCAGGATTTTTGGAAATGCCTAGCTATTTTTAATAAAGCCAAACAGTTACAGAAAAATAGAAAAACAATTAAAAATGAAAAGAGAGAGAGAGAGAGAGAGAGAGAGAGAGAGAGAGAGAGAAAGGCCAGAGCCCACTTACCTGCACTGGGCCGGCCCACCTGGCCCGTGCCAGTCACCACCCACCTCTGCCAGTAGGCAGAGGAGGGACACCGCGACGCCGCCGAGCTCGCCACGCCACCTCCTTGCCTGCCTTCGTCGCCCGCGCCAACGCAACGCCTCGAAGGGCCTCCTTAGGGCCGCCCCGAGCCCCTGGACACCTCATTCTCCCCCTATCCTCTCTCTCACCCTCTCCTCACCATGGCCGACGCAGCCGCGCCCGCGCTGTCGTGAAGTCGCGCCCACCGTCGTCCTCGCGCCAACCCACCGTGTCCCTGAGCTCCGCCATCGTCCGCTCCGCCTAGCTAGCCGAGCCTCGAGCGCTCGCACGCTCTACACCGCCTCCACCGACCTCGCCTTCACCGCCCATCGCCGGAGATCCACTTCGCCGTCACCGCTGCATCAGCTCGTCCCCGACCTCGCCGTCTGCTCCGCCGTGACCGCCGTGAGCCCAGCTACCTCCCCATGCTCTCCGTTCCTGCTCTCGAGCAACGTAGCGACCGCATGAAGCTCAACTGCACGCGCCGCCGCCGAGGTGGTCGCCGACGTGACTCCGACCATGCAACGGCCTCGCCACCCTGCCCGTTAGCCTCACTGCACCCCCAGGAGCCCGCAACACCACTCCACGCACCTCACTGTGCCTCCTAGCAACGAGCCCGAGCTCGCCCGAGCTCCGGCAGCCGCCAAGGTCATCACCGGTGCCGATTCCGGCCACCCCGAGCCCAACCACCACCACCACTAGACGCGGCTCGTCCCCAGCTTCACGTAGATGCCCTCCGCCGCCCTTTCGGTCGCCGGAGGAGGAAACCCACACCTCTCCGCGGTCCCTGGCCTTGCCGCCAACGAGCCCCGGGTCAACTCCGGCGAGTTTGACCTGGGTTGACCCTAGTTTGACCCCCCTGGGTCAATGACAGGTGGGGCCCGCGCTGTTAATTAACCTAGGATTAGGACTAGCTAAAATTAGTTAGTCTAATGACACTGACACGTGGGACCCACTGGTCAGGTTTGACCTGGACCATCTCCGTTGACTACTGATGTCACCCTAACGCAATCCTGACGTAATAACTCTGTTACTGGATTTATTCTTATACAGGAAATTCCAGAAAATGCTTCAAACTTCAAAAATTCATAGAAATTAATCTGTAGCTCCAAATGCAAAGTGTTATATATGAAAAATGATCAGAAAAATCGAATCTATCCATCTGTACTGGTTTCGTGCATGTTTAAGCAAGTTAACCTGCTGTTTAGTGCAGAACATGATAAAGCACTATTAAAGGCCACATATGAGCTTGGAACTTGAATCTCTGATTCAAAGTGGTTCAAACCCGTTTGGTCATAGCTGCATTAGCCCAACACACCCATTTTTCCATGTCTCATGCATGCATCATGTTGTTGCACATTGTTTGGTGTTGATTGTATATCTGTGCTCTCTGCGGCAGGTTATGCCCCCGAAGAGTATCGCGAGTATCCAAACGATGAGCAATACCAGTCCATGGACCCACAAGGCAAGCAACCAACCAATTCATCATATCGATACAATCCCATGTTCTCGCCTCTGCTCTCTTTTACTGCATTGAAGATGATGCGTTCAAACTGCTGTGTGCTATGGTAGTTGAACCCATTTCCTCTGCATGACCTGTCATTGCCACAGTAACTAGATGAAACCCACTAGCATGTGTAGGAGTTGATTGAGCCATGTGTATGTGTTTCCTACCTTGCTATGCCTGCTATGCTTAGAGTCGTGTCAGGTCTGGTTCATCTGGGTCATGGGCTAGATTGAAATGATCATGTAGGTAATGAGAGTGATTTGTTGAACACGATTTGGTAAAGGTATCGATGAGAGGCCATGTAGGAGTACATGGTGGGTTGTTTCATTCGAATCGTCCTTAACCACTGAAATCTATATGTGTGATTTAAGAACCAGCTACTACCATGCATTGGGCCCGAAACCAATGGACCCTCTCAGCTTCTTAATCATCCTAGTCCTCTGTCCAGGAGTTGCAAGTAGTTTCTGGTGTTTTTAGCTTACTGGAGGCCTTGGGCAGCGCTGACCCTCGGGGTGGGCTGTGATGTGGTAGGTACGTGGCCGGGCATGCCGGGCACCCGTTAGGTGTCTCAGAACCCCGTACACATCGTTCGGGGCCGTATGTGGAAACCTCGGCCGGACTCCCTGCGGATGGAACCTGAATAGGCGATAAACCTGGACTAGAGACTTAGTTGCTTAGGTAGGTTGTGGCCGACACCCATGTTGGGCTTCCGCTTGAAGGTTTCCAAGTACATGTCATGTAAACGGCGATAAGTGGTGGAAGCGTGTATGAAGAAGTACACCCCTGCAGGGTTAACATCATCTATTCGAATAGCCGCATCCGCGGTAAAGGACTACTTGGTTGCCTATACAGTTCATAGACAAGTAAATGGATACTAATAAAAGCCTCAAGATAAGCGTGAGTGTCGAGGATGGCTCTTCCGTAGGATGATGGAGGTGGATCCCCGGTAGTGTATTGAAGTGGTGTGTAGTGGACTCGAGTGCGCAAAACAATTTCAAGTTGGTGTCTCGTAAGATAGCTTAGCCAAGAGTCAAAGCTAGCTTACTGCAATAACCCCACCATCCCTTCTTGGTAATGTGCATGTATGTAGGATCTGATGTAAGTCTTGTTGAGTACCTTTGTACTCATGTTTTCTCAATTTATGTTTTATAGAAGACGCTGCAACCCCTTCTGATGGGTTCTTCATAGACGTCGATGTCGACGAGTAGGCTGAAGCCCAGGTGGTGATCCTGAGCTCATGATGGATCGTGTAGTATAGTCAGGCTTTCTCAAGCCTCTTTTATCTTGTAGTTGTCTGTACTCAGACATGTTACTTCCGCCGTTGGCTTGTATGTTTGTATGACTTGAATGCTAGGTCGTGTGACCCATACTTGTGTGTGTAATATGTATGGCTCTCTGAGCCTTTAAATAAAGTACTTGAGTTGTAGAGTCATGTTGTATTTGCACATATCGAGCATATTGTGTGTATGATTGAAATGCTTGGTATGTGTGGGATCTGACTATCTAGTTGATTATCCTTGGTAGCCTCTCTTACCGGGAAATGTCTCCTAGTGCGTCCACTGAGCCCTGGTAGCTTGCTACTGCTCCGGAACACTTAGGCTGGCCGGCATGTGTCCTTCTTCATTCCAGTGTCTGTCCCTACGGGGAAATGTCACGCGATGACTACCGGAGTCCTGTTAGCCCGCTACAGTCCGGTTTACCGGAGTCCTGCTAGCCCAGTGCTACAGCTCGGAATCACTCGCTGATGACCGACACGTTCGTTGCTGGGTCATGTATGCCTATCCCTATAAGTTAGTGCCACTTTGGGTTCACGACTAGCCATGTCAGCCCGGGCTCCTTATCATATGGATGCTAGAGACACTGTCATATACGTGTGCCAAAAGGCGCAAACGGTCCTGGGCAAGGTAATGCGTCACCCGTGGGAATACCGTGTGTGAGGCCGCAAAGTGATATGAGGTGTTACATGCTAGATCGGTGTGGCATTGAGTCGTGGTCCTGACAGTGTTGGCATCAGAGCCGGACTGCCTGTAGGTTCTCCAAGCCAAACTAGTTAATGTTGAGTCTAGTCATGCTTTAGTTATATGTAGGGGAATTGATTATGGGATGGAACGTAATGTTCTTTTTACTCCTTTACCTCATGGCATTCTGATCTGAGTCAGTCCATTCTTTCCACCGGGGGTTAAGGATTAGGATCTCTTCTCTCTATCAGGTTCAGGTGTTACTAATCAGTAGTACCTTATAGGTTTGATGGATACAAGCCTAGTTTAGTTCTACTATCCCATTATGTTGATAAGATGGACCTAGAACCTCGATATGATGTTGTTGATTGTCTATGCAATCCTTTGCAAAGTGTCTCAAAATCTTATTTGAGCATTTATAGCCGTTATGCTGTCCAATTTCTGCTAGAAATTCTAATGCCTTTGCATTGCATTGTGTTTCAGATGGCCTCCCGCACCCATAATCAAGTTGTTCGTTTGACTCGGTGCCTCGATGTACCTGGCCACACCGCCATGTTGGTCGGAGTAATGATCGAGGCTGGCTACCGATGGTATCCCGAGTATACCGTTGAGGAGCAATATAGAGATTTCAGTCAAAGCCAATACCTTTGCACAGTCAGGATATACCCTTCCTATCCTGGGTCCACTGAACCCCTCCATTGCTCATATGGACTTGGGGTTACCATCGAGATGTCCGTGCTGGACGCTGCTTATTCGATGATGACTATTATGCGGGCTAGAACTACCTTGCTTCGGAACACGGAGTTCTGCTATATGCCAGCATCACTCCCTGGGGCAGAAGGCTACTACACAGCTATTTACACCGACTCTTCTCATGAGGATTCGCTACTCCACACTACCGTAGAGATGCTTGAGGATAAGGACTGCGAAAATCGTGCCTTGCGATTGGAGCTTTTCAACTCCCGGTCTGATCACTGGGCCACCTTGACCCGGTTTGCACCTGCTGTGCAGGCTGGGTATATGGATATGCGGGATCTGTACCCCGTGCGGTCTAGTCTGCCGAATCGTATGGATTGGAGTGATGTAGGGGGCATCACTCCTCCCCGTGGACCTCGTCTGCCGCTGTTTGTTGGACCAAGGCCACATCCGTGTCCTTATGGACCGCAGGCTCCACAGGATCGACTATTTCCAGATGATCACGTCCAGCTTCCAGGACATGGGGGTAATCTCTATGAAGATTACTACAGAGATGTCTGAGATGATGGTAGAACCACTAGTGTTGTAACAGTTATATCACCCACAGTCCTGCGTGACTCATGGGATATGACTTAGTGTGTACCAAACTCCGAAGGTGTAGAAAAATAATGTATAGGAGCTTGGGATACCTCCGATGAGATGTAATCTTCCTTTCACCATAGTTGTACTCAGTTTGGTCTTGTACTAAACCTTGTATGGTGTGTATGACGATGGAATAAATGTAGCAGTTCCTGTATTTACCATGTCATACGAATGAACATCTTGCATTCCGAGTTATCCCTTACATTCTGCATTTCTATGTCAGAATCTTATCATTTTGGACTAAACCATTGTCTTGTTTTCCTAGGATGGTCAACACCCGCAACAACCCTGCTCCCTTGGAGTAGGCTGAAGGCAATGCGGCTAGAGATGCGAACCTGCCTCATGCTCCATCTCTGGCTGAGGTCATGCTAGAGGACGAGAGGAACAAACGGGAGACCAACGGTTTGCTGGAACGCACAAAACAGAAACAACACTGCACCAGAGGAACAACTTGGTGTCACTCAGCGACTTCATCAAGTTGCATCCACTCACCTTCGATCACTCCGTCGAGCCCCTCGACGCCGATGATTGGCTTCGTAGCATTACCCACAAGCTACGTTCTGCACTCGTAGCCGAGGCTTATCAGATCACTTTTGCTGCCTATCATCTTGAAGGCCCAACTAGTCTCTGGTGGGAGAACTATGAGGCCATGTGCCCAGCTGGCCAGGTCACTACTCGAGCAGAATTCAGTGAGGCTTTCCGTGAACATCACATTCCGGAGGGTCTTATGGATCGTAAGCGTGAGGAGTTGAAAGTGCAACTATCCCTAGCTGGTTTTGGTAATTCCTAACAACATATAGCTCATTGAGCTAACATTATTCCAAGATAAATATTTCAGGAAAAGCTCAATGAATGGCATGGCATGGATGAGAAAAGTGGACCCCTCAAAATGCTAAGGATAAAAGGATTGGCTCAAGCTCAAAGCTCAAGACTCTACATTTTATATTTCAGTGATCCAAGATCACATTGAGTCTATAGGAAAAGCCAATACTATCAAGGAGGGATGAGGTGTTGCTTAATGAGGTTCTTGCTTCATAGTGCTTAGTGATATGCTCCAAAACCCTCAACTACTTTCCCACATCCACATTTGACCTAAACCAAAAGTCAAACTCGGCCCCACCGATTCTTTCTATCTGGCGCCACCGAGTTCAGATGTCATAGCCACTACCACAAACCCTAGGCAAATCGGTCTCACCGATAGGGATCTCGGTCTCACCGAGATGGGATTGTAATCACTCTGTTTCCCTTCGTAATGTTTCGGTACCACCGAGATGAGCGATCGGTCCCACCGAGATTGCAATGTAAAATCCCCGTTTCCTTTTCATAACATTTCGGTCCCACCGAAATGAGCGAACCGGTCCCACCGAGTTTACATGACCAACTCTCTAGTTAGCTTATTACCAAAATCAGTCCCACTGAGTTTGTGTAATCGGTCTCACCGAGATTACGTTATGCCCTAACCCTAATCATATCGGTCCTAGAGTTGCATGTTGGTCCCACCGAAAATCCTAATGGTCACTAGATTTGCTGAATCGGTCCGACCGAGTTTACCAATTTGGTCCCACCAAATTTGGCAAGTTGTGTGTAATGGTTAGATTTTGTGTGGAGGCTATATATACCCCTCCACCTCCTCTTCATTCATGGAGAGAGCCATCAGAACGAACCTCACTTCCAACTTGCATTTTCTGAGAGAGAACCACCTACACTTGTGTTGAGGCCAAGATATTCCATTCCTACCATATGAATCTTGATCTCTAGCCTTCCCCAAGTTGCTTTCCACTCAAATCTTCTTTCCACCAAATCCAAATCCTGTGAGAGAGAGCGAGAGTTGAGTGTCGGGGAGACTATCATTTGAAGCACAATAGCAAGGAGTTCATCATCAACACACCATTTGTTACTTCTTGGAGAGTGGTGTCTCCTAGATTGGCTAGGTGTCACTTGGGAGCCTCCGACAAGATTGTGGAGTTGAACCAAGGAGTTTGTAAGGGCAAGGAGATCGCCTACTTCGTGAAGATCTACCGCTAGTGAGACAAGTCCTTCATGGGCGACGGTCATGGTGGGATAGACAAGGTTGCTTCTTCATGGACCCTTCTGATACGTCTCCAACGCATCTATAATTTATGAAGCATTCATGCTATATTATTATGTGTTTTGAATGATTACGGGCTTTATTATACACTTTTATATTACTTTTGGGACTAACCTATTAACCGGAGGCCCATCCCATATTGCTTTTTCATTGCCTGTTTCAGTATTTCGAGGAAAAGGAATCTCAAACGGAGTCCAAACGGAATGAAACCTTCGGCAGCGTGATTTTTTGGAAGAATATCACCCTGGAGACTTGGAGTTCACGTTAGAAGATCCTTGAGGAGGCTAGGAGATAGGGGGGCGCGCCCCCCTACTGGGCGTGCCTCCCTATCTCTTGGGCCCCTCGAGCACCCCCCGACCGACTTCTTTTGCGTATATAAGCCTACGTACCCTAAAACCATCGAATATCAAGATAGATCGGGAGTTCCATCGCCGCAAGCCTCTGTAGCCACCAAAAACCTCTCGGGAGCCCGTTCCGGCACCCTGCCGGAGGGGGAACCCATCACCGGTGGCCATCTTCATCATCCCGGCACTCTCCATGACAAGGAGGCAGTAGTTCACCCTCGGGGCTGAGGGTATGTACCAGTAGCTATGTGTTTGATCTCTCTCTCTCTCTCGTGTTCTCTCTATGGCATGATCTTATGTATCGCGAGCTTTGCTATTATAGTTGGATCTTATGATGTTTATCCCCCCTCTACTCTCTTGTGATGAATTGAGTTTCCCTCTTGAAGTTATCTTATCGGATTGAGTCTTTTTTGAGAACACTTGATGTATGTCTTGCCGTGTTTATCTGTGGTGACAATGGGTTATCACGTGCCACTTGATGTATATTTTGGTGACCAACTTGCGGGTTCCGCCCATGAACCTATGCATAGGGGTTTGCACACGTTTTCTTGACTCTCCGGTAGAAACTTTGGGGCACTCTTTGAAGTACTTTGTGTTGGTTAGATGAACCTGAGATTATGTGATGCATATTGTATAATCATGCCCACGGATACTTGAGGTGATAATGGAGTATATAGGTGACATTAGGGTTTTGGTTGATTTGTGTCTTAAGGTGTTATTCTAGTACAAACTCTTTGATAGATTGATCTTAAAGAATAGCTTTGAGGTGGTTTCGTACCCTACCATAATCTCTACGTTTGTTCTCTGCTATTAGTGGCTTTGGAGTGACTCTTTGTTGCATGTTGAGGGATTGTTATATGATCTATCTATGTTATTATTGTTGAGAGAACTTGCACTAGTGAAAGTATGAACCCTATGCCTTGTTTCCTAGCATTGCAATACCGTTTACGCTCACTTTTATCATTAGTTACCTTGCTGTTTTTATTATTTCAGATTACAAAAACCTTTATCTACTATCCATATTGCACTTGTATCACCATCTCTTTGCTGAACTAGTGCACCTATACAATTTACCATTGTATTGGGTGTGTTGGGGACACAAGAGACTCTTTGTTATTTGGTTGCAGGGTTGTTTGAGAGAGACCATCTTCATCCTACGCCTCCCACAGATTGATAAACCTTAGGTCATCCACTTGAGGGAAATTTGCTACTGTCCTACAAACCTATGCACTTGCAGGCCCAACATCGTCTACAAGAAGAAGGTTGTGTAGTAGAAATCAAGCTCATTTCTGGCGCCGTTGCCGGGGAGGTGAGTGCTTGAAGGTATATCTTTAGATCTTGCAATCGAATCTTTTTGATTCTTGTTTTATCACTAGTTTAGTTTATAAAAGAAAACGAAACAAATGGAATTGAGTTTGTCTCATACGCTTCGTCTTTTTAATATCTTTCGTGAGTATGATGGAAATGAAAATTGTGCTCAAGTGCTAGAAGAAGAATGCATTAAAATGCTTGGTACTTAATCTTCGAATGATGAGCATCATTGCAATGTTGTTAGTATAAACTCCTTGAATATCCATAGTACTAATAATGATTGCTCTAGTCATGATGAAAATATCTCTTATGAGCATATCAACTTTTGTGGAGTGCATGTTTGCATGAACGCACCAAATAGAGAAGATATATATTGCAAGAGGCATAAGCATTTAGAAACTAAATGGTTGCAAGAAAGTCTAGATGTGAGTGCTGAAAATTTAAAATTCCTTTGCTGTACTTGTGAACTTTGCAATGAACGTGGTCATTTACATATCCAATGCAAATTGTTTCATGACCGAATCGTGTCCAAAAATTGTGATGAGTTGATTTCCCTTGCACATTATAATGAACTTAGTTTTCTTTTGGGTTACTCGCTCTTTCAACCCGGGGCCCCCTCTGGGGAACTGTTTGAGTTTTAGCATCGACTCCATTTCCTTTTGATCGTATTACGCTTGACTCGCTGCAAAACATTTCGCTTTCTGCACCCCAACTCTTCCACGAACCCCCCCACGAATGGCCCTCCCTTAATTCAATGAACTCAGAATTTAATCTTAAGCATTTCGTTGATATTGATCTAGAAAACATTTATATGTTTTGTGCGGAGAATTGCATTGAAAACCCTTATATTGCCAATTACTTAAAGAAAAGAAAGCAAATTGAAGATGATGAGAATATTAATGAAAGGGAAGAGACTTCCCAATATCCTCCTATTATTTCTTATGATGAATCAGGTAACAAGGAGGAGCTTTCTATCCAACCAATCTCGTCAATAAGGAGCTCAAAGAGGAAGGTTGAACCCGCACATAATATGAAGAAGAAAAAGAAAAGAAGGAGCAACAAAGGTAGAAAGGTATCCCGCCCAAATGATGTTGCTCCTACTACTCATTGTGATGATGATAATTGCTTTACTATTGGCGCTATCCATATTTTAAATGATGAGAGTGATTATGCTGATATGAAAGGGCCCAAGCTTGGGGAAGCTATGTTTGATGAGGATGAAATATTTGAGAATATATTTGCTGGAATTAATGTTTGTCCCAAGCTTGGGGATGCTATGTTTAATGAAGATGATATTTTTAGCATCCCAAGTTTTGATATGCAAAGTTTTTATGATGATAGCATGCCTCTTATCTATGATGATTATATTGATGAAAGTGGGTTTGGAAGAGTGTCAACTTTAGGAAGTAGTGATCCCACTATTTTGGATGATGTTGAATTTTATTGTGATGAATACAAAAGTGGATTTGGAAGAGTGTCAACTTTATTTAGTGATTCCACTATCTTGGGAGAGGTTTCAATCGATTATGATGAGAACAAAGTTGCTACTTATGATGATTATTTTGATGAAACTTATGCTATAAAAAGTAGTGATGATTATATTTATAAAACTTGTCATGATTAGCATTACTCTTTTAATGTGGAAACAATTTTTAGTGTTCAAGTCTTTTATGATACTCCCACTATTCCGAATGAGAAGAATTTTGCTTATGTGGAGAGTAGTAAATTTTCTATGCAAGTAGATCATGAAAATAATGCTTTAGGTGCTGGTTATATTGTTGAATTCATTCATGATGCTACTGAACATTATTATGAGGGAGGAATATATTCTTGTAGGAATTGCAACAATACCAAGTTTCCTCTCTATGTGCTTAAAATCTTGAAGTTGTGTTTGTTTTGCCTTCCTATGCTCGTTGATTATTGTTCCCATAAGTTGTTTGCTCGCAAAATCCCTATGCATAGGAAGTGGGTTAGACTTAAATGTGCTAGTCATATGCTTCATGATGCTCACGTTATTTTTCAATTCTTATCTTTTATGTGAGCATCATTGTCATCATCATGCTTAGCTAGAAAGGCATTGAAGAAAAGCTCTTGTTAGGAGACAACCCAATATTTACCCTTACTGTTTTTGTGTGTTCACATGATTATGCTACTGTAGTAATCATGTTTTATAACTTTTGTTTCAATAAAGTGCCAAGTAAGACCTTTAGGATAGCTTACGGTGATAGTTGTGTTGATCCTGCTGAAAATCAGAAACTTTTGCACCCAGTAAATTAGTTCTGTTAATTCATAGAAACGTGCTATTGATCTGATTCTTTTTGATCAGGATTGGTACACAAATTTCTTAGGACTTCCTAATTTTGTAGGATGTTTGGAGTTCCAGAAGTATACGTTTGGTACAGATTACTACAGACTGTTCTGTTTTTGACAGATTCTGTTTTCTATGTGTTGTTTGCTTATTTTGATGAATCTATGAGTAGTATCGGAGGGTATGAACTATATATAAGTTGTAGTACAGTAGATATTACACCAATATTAATTTATAATGATTTCATTACAGTACCTAAGTGGTTGTTTTATTTTCTTATACTAACGGAGCTTATGAGTTTTCTGTTAAGTTTGTGTTGTGAAGTTTTCAAGTTTTGGGTAATGATTCGATGGACTATGGGGTAAAGAGTGGCAAGAGCCTAAGCTTGGGGATGCACAAGGCACCCCAAGGTATTATTCAAGAGTATCCAAAAGCCTAAGCTTGGGATGCCCCCAGATGGCGTCCCCTCTTTCGTCTTCGTTCATCGGTAACTTTACTTGGAGTTATATTTTTATTCACCACATGATATGTGTTTTGCTTGGAGCGTCATTTCCTCTTGTTAGTATTTGCTTGCTGTTACTTATAATAATGTTTTGCATATTTATTTCCAATCAAAATGTCAAGGATGACCTTTACCATGCTTATTATGCTAGTATACTTGTTGCTGTTTGAAAACAGAAAGGTTACCGCTGTTGCAAAAATTCCCTAGAAAAGTAAGAGAATGGTATAATGTTGAAACTATTTTCATATTGAGATCTGATAAATTTACTGAAGTGGTAATTTTATTTCATAATTTTTGGAGTTAGGGAAGTTTGATGAATCTTGCATTCTTTACAGACTATACTGTTTTGACAGATTGCTGTTATGGTTGCATTGTTTGCATATGTTTGCTTGTTTAATGATTCTATTTGAGGATAGGAGTATTAAATATGCAGAGGCATTTAGTATGAAATGTTGAATAATAATTTTAGTGATTTGTTACAGTAGAAAATGATAAGGTTTTGCATTGGTTTATACTAACCTATCTCATGAGTTCTTGTTGAGTTTGGTGTGGATGAAGCTTTTGATAAAAAGAGAAACCATGATATGAGAGGAATTAAGGAGACACAAAAGTTCAAGCATGGGGATTCCCAAGGATCCCCAAGATAATATTTCAAGAAGTCTCAAGTATCTAAGCTTGGGGATGCCCCGGTAGGAATCCCACCTTTCTTCTTCAACAACTATCGGTTAGTATCGGTTGAGCCTAAAGTTTTTGCTTCTTCACATGAGTTGTGCTATCCTTGCAATGTCATTTTGTTTGTTTTGCTTTATGTTTGAATACAATACCAAGATCTGAACTTCTTAAATAAGAGAGAGTCTTCTTAAAGCTACATAATTATTTAGCTACTCATTGATCTTCACTTATATCTTTTTGCAGTAGTTTGTCATTTACTCGTGTGCTTCACTTATATCTTATGAGTAAATTGTTGAATGAGTTGATTGTCATAAATCTGAAATTATATATTTTTCATTTTCTTATTCCATTGTGAGTAATGACTTCACATCTAAGAAGTAGAGGTTGTAAATTTATTGGAGGTTAGCAAGCATTGTATTGATCATTTGAACAATTCATGAAAGAATATTGAAGGAAGAGAGATTCCACATGTAAATACACTATCATAGACATCTTTTATAGTTGGGAGCACTCATTTAGTATGACATGCTAAAAAGTTGATGTTGGACAAGGAAGACAACGTAATGGGTTATGTTTTCCGACATCTCAGTTAAAGTATATTGTCATGGATCATTCAAACATGTTGAGCTTGCCTTTCCCCCTCATGCTAGCCAAAATTCCTTGCACCAACTAGAGATACTACTTGTGCTTCCAAATATCCTTAAACCTAGTTTTGCCATGAGAGTGCACCATACCTACCTATGGATTGAGTAAGATCCTTCAAGTAAGTTGTCATCGGTGCAAAAGCAATAAAAATTGCTCTCTAAATATGTATGATATTTTGGTGTGAAGAAAATAGCTTTATACGATCTTGTTATGGAAGCAATAAAAGCGACGGACTGCATAATAAAGGTCCATATACAAGTGGCAATATAAAGTGACGTTCATTCGCATTAAGATTTTGTGCATCCAACTCTAAAACCGCATGACAAACTCTGCTTCCCTCTGTGAAGGGCCTATCTTTTACTTTATGTCTTTTACTTTTATGCAAGAGTCAAGGTGATCTTCACCTTTCCCTTTTTCATTTTATCCTTTGGCAAGCACTTTGTGTTGGAGTCATCCTGATATATATATATATATCCAATTGGATGTAAGTTAGCATGAACTATTATTGTTGACATCACCCAAAGGTGAATACGTTGGGAGGCAACACTATAAGCCCCTATCTTTCTCAGTGTCCGATTGAAACTCCATAACCATTAGTATTGCGTGAGTGTTAGCAATTGTAGAAGACTATATGATAGTTGAGTATGTGGAGTTTGCTATTCCTGAAAATAAGATGAATTGCAATTGTTTGATGACTGAGAATGAAGTTTGCTAGTTTTCAAGAAAGTTTATGGTCTATTCTTTGACATGTGAATATCTTGTTGCTTTATCGTGAGAAGTTTTATGAGATGAACTACTGTTATGACATATTATCATGCTAGAAAATGTGATTGAAATTATCATTGATCAAACTTGTGCACCTTCTAGCATTCACACTTCATAAATTCTTTATTTTATCATTTACCTACTCGAGGACGAGTAGGAATTAAGCTTGGGGATGCTGATACGTCTCCAACGTATCTATAATTTATGAAGCATTCATGCTATATTATTATGTGTTTTGAATGATTACATGCTTTATTATACACCTTTATATTACTTTTGGGACTAACCTATTAACCGGAGGCCCATCCCATATTGCTGTTTTATTGCCTGTTTCAGTATTTTGAGGAAAAGGAATATCAAACGGAGTCCAAACGGAATGAAACCTTCGGCATCGTGATTTTTGGGAAGAATATCATCCTGGAGACTTGGAGTTCACGTCAGAAGATCCTCGAGGAGGCCAGGAGATAGGGGGGCGCCCCCCTGCTAGGCGCGCCCCCTGTCTTGTGGGCCCCTCGAGCACCCCCCGACCGACTTCTTTCTCCTATATAAGCCTACGTACCCTAAAACCATCGAATATCAAGATAGATCGGGAGTTCTGCCGCCGCAAGTCTCTGTAGCCACCAAAAACCTCTCGGGATCCCGTTCCAGCACCCTGCCGGAGAAGGAACCCATCACCGATGGCCATATTCATCATCCCGACGCTCTCCATGACGAGGAGGGAGTAGTTCACCCTCGGGGCTGAGGGTATGTACAAGTAGCTATGTGTTTGATCTCTCTCTCTTGTGTTCTCTCTATGGCATGATCTTGATGTTCGCGAGCTTTGCTATTATAGTTGGATCTTATGATGTTTCTCCCCCCTCTACTCTCTTGTGATGAATTGAGTTTCCCTCTTGAAGTTATCTTATCGGATTGAGTCTTTTTTGAGAGCACTTGATGTATGTCTTGCCGTGTTTATCTGTGGTGACAATGGGATATCACGTGCCACTTGATGTATGTTTTGGTGACCAACTTGCGGGTTCCGCCCATGAACCTATGCATAGGGGTTGGCACACGTTTTCTTGACTCTCCGGTAGAAACTTTGGGGCACTCTTTGAAGTACTTTGTGTTGGTTAGATGAACCTGAGATTATGTGATGCATATCGTATAATCATGCCCACGGATACTTGAGGTGACAATGGAGTATATAGGTGACATTAGGGTTTTGGTTGATTTGTGTCTTAAGGTGTTACTCTAGTACAAGCTCTTTGATAGATTGATCTGAAAGAATAGCTTTGAGGTGGTTTCGTACCCTACCATAATCTCTACGTTTGTTCTCTGCTATTAGTGGCTTTGGAGTGACTCTTTGTTGCATGTTGAGGGATTGTTATATGATCTATCTATGTTATTATTGTTGAGAGAACTTGCACTAGTGAAAGTATGAACCCTATGCCTTGTTTCCTAGCATTGCTATACCGTTTACGCTCACTTTTATCATTAGTTACCTTGCTGTTTTTATTATTTCATATTACAAAAACCTTTATCTACTATCCATATTGCACTTGTATCACCATCTCTTCGCCAAACTAGTGCACCTATACAATTTACCATTGTATTGGGTGTGTTGGGGACACAAGAGACTCTTTGTTATTTGGTTGCATGGTTGTTTGAGAGAGACCGTCTTTATCCTACGCCTCCCACGGATTGATAATCCTTAGGTCATCCACTTGAGGGAAATTTGCTACTGTCCTACAAACCTGTGCACTTGCAGGCCCAACAGCGTCTACAAGAAGAAGGTTGTGTAGTAGACATCACCTTCGTGGGTGGAGCCCTCCATGGACTCGTGCAACCGTTACCCTTCGTGGGTTGAAGTCTCCATCAACGTGGATGTACGATAGCACCACCTATCGGAACCACGACAAAAACATCCGTGTCTCCAATTGCGTTTGAATTCTCCAAACCCCTTCCCTTTACATTCTTGCAAGTTGCATGGTTTACTTTCCGCTGCTCATATACTCTTTGCATGCTTGCTTGAATTGTGTTAAGATTGCTTGACTTGTGCTAAGTTAGCTAAAATCTGCCAAAGACTAAAATTGGGAAAAGGATAAGTTTTATTTGGTCAAGTAGTCTAATCACCCCCCTCTAGACATACTTTCGATCCTACAAGTGGTATTAGAGCTTTGGTCTCCATTTGCTTTGATTTCCATATCTTTTGGTGGTCATAGCCTTGGTTTCACAACCTAGGAGAGTATGGCGTCTAGCGAGGGAAATTATCACCGTAGAGGTCCTTACTTCGATGGTACTAATTTTGCTAGTTGGAAGCATAAGATGAAAATGCATATTCTTGGACATAACCCCGCCGTTTGGGCTATTGTGTGTATTGGCTTGCAAGGTGAATTCTTTGATGGGAGAGAACCGAACCGTGAAGCTAGCGCGGAAGAGTTGAAGATGCTGCAATACAACGCTCAAGCTTGTGATATCCTCTTCAACGGATTGTGCCCCGAAGAATTCAACAAAATCAGCCGTCTTGAGAATGCAAAGGAAATTTGGGATACTTTGATTGATATGCATGAAGGTACCGACTCCGTCAAGGAATCCAAGTTGGATGTGCTTCAAAGTCAACTTGACAAGTTCAAAATGAAGGATGGTGAAGGTGTCGCTGAAATGTACTCTAGGCTTGCTCTTATCACAAATGAGATTGCCGGCTTAGGAAGTGAAGAGATGACCGACAAATTCATCATCAAGAAGATCCTAAGAGCTTTGGACGGAAAATATGATACCGTGTGCACATTGATCCAAATGATGCCCAATTACAAAGATCTCAAGCCAACGGAAGTCATTGGAAGAATTGTTGCTCATGAGATGTCACTCAAGGATAAGGAGGAACTTCACAACAAGTCAAGTGGTGCTTACAAAGCCTCATGTGAAGCCCCCACATCATCAAGTGAGAAACAAACCTTCAATGAAGAATTGAGCTTAATGGTGAAGAACTTCAACAAGTTCTACAAGAGTAGAAGCAAAGAGAAAAGCTCCAAGTCAAGGTCCTACAATGACAAAAGATCTTCTAGTCGAGAGCGTAATTGCTACAATTGTGGAAGACCCGGACACTATTCCAATGAGTGTACGGCACCCCACAAAAGAAGAGAAGAATCACCTAAAAGGAGAAGTAGAAGAGAAGAATCACCACCAAGAGAGAGGAGGAGTAGAGATGATCGTTATGAACGAAGAACATCCCGGAGAAGCAAGGATTCGGAAAGGAAGGACAAGTCATCAAGGAGCTACACAAAACAAAGACATCAAGCTCATGTTGGTGAATGGGTATCCGGCTCCGACTCCGACAATCACTCCGAGAGAAGCTATCACTCCGACTCCGAATATACTCAAGATGAAGGTGTTGCCGGTCTAGCACTTGTGTCAACCAACTCCGACGACATATTTGATTCACCAAATGAAGGACTTGGAAGATGCTTCATGGCTAAAGGCCCAAAGGTAACACACCCCGAGTATGTTGATTTCAATAGTGATGAAGATGACTTGTTAGGTGATGATGATTTACTTGTTGACAACTCTAGTGATGAATACTATGATGAAACGTCAATTAATCATGCTAATCAAGATAAAACGAATGACAATGATAAGGAGAAGATTGAGCTTCTAACTAAAGAACTAAACACTCTTAAGTTAGCACATGAAACTATCTTAGAAGATCATCGAGAACTTTTAAGGACTCATGAGAAGTTACGCTTTGAAAAGCTCAACCTTGAGCAAGAGCATGAGTTCTTAAAGGCAATCAATGATGATCTTCGTAAGAAAAGTTCTTCTTACATTGCCAAGCGTTTACTCTTATCTACTTACATGCCTCAAGTCAAGTCTAGTAACAAGAACAAGAAGGATTCTTCCTCTAGTAGTAACAATAATCATGCTAAATCCAATGTTGTTGCTTCTAGTAGTTCTCTTGATTCCACTAATGATTCTCTTAGCCAAGTTACACTTGAGCAAGAAAATAGCTTATTGAAGGGAATTATAGAGAAAGGTGTTTACAAGAGCCTTGCCGAGAGTAAGCAATTTGAGGAAATTGTACGCAAGCAAGGAAGGCACCGGAAGAACCAAGGTGTTGGTTTTGAATGAAAGTTCAATGCCAATGGAGTTGAGTGGGAAGAAGATCAATACCCCAAGACGAAGTTTGTTCCTCAACAAGAGAAGTATGATCCTACTTCGTTCAAAGGGACACAAGCTCAAGATGATCTTCCACCACAAGACCACAAGCAAAAAGGCAAGAGGAGATTGATGCATTTGAAGAAGCTCCTAAGGCCTTGGTCAAGTGGGTTCCCAAGACTACGTCAAGCTCTACTTCATCAAGTACGACTACAACTCCAAGGGATTCCCATCAAGATGATGTGGATCCCGAAGAAGAAGAACTAGAGAGTTCTTGAGGGTGACTCCGCCAACATATTTCACTCATATCATTTTGGCAACAACAAGTGCAATCAACTTCCACATCTTTCACTAGTTCAAGGAGTCACAAACCCTCTTGTTGGTAAGACAAGGGACAAGGTAACCTAATGCTCTCATAGACATCATCTTGTGTGTGCATCACTCTATGTCTATGGATATCCTTGTTTGTTCCTTGTGGGACTAACCCGTGTAGGTATTGAAAGTGCAACTCACTCCAAAGGATTGCTCCAAATGATCTACATCAACATTGAGCATCCACATCTTCAACACCTACATGAAGTCATCATCGACAAAACCCAAGGTTAGTTCATCCCTCTAAGGGGGGATCTCACATCTAGGGGGAGCTTTACTCTAAGAATTGCGTCAAAGAAACTCTAATGGTGTGAACACATCAATGCATTATGTAAAAGTGGTAACCCCACTTGAGCTTAAACGATGAGTATGACCTATGATCAAATGTTCTCATTTGACTCCTAAGTCAATATACTCATATATAGATGACCTAGTCATCGCCAATTGCTTGATAGATGCTAGAATTGGTTGTGCATGCTTTGCCACATATTTCATTTGCCATTTTATTGTGTGAGCATGTTGGTTGCATATTTTACTCATTCGAGGACATCCACTTGTTGTTTTGATTGATTGGTTTCTTTTTCTTTTGCCAAGTGGATGGACAAGAATGCCTAAGAACCTTCTCTAGCTATCTATGCTTTTCTTGTCTCAAACTCTATTCATGCTACATCACAAAATTTGATCAAGTCAGATTCGAACCACTCTGTGTGAGGAGCACTCGGAGTCCCCGATTCGTCATAGACTTAAACTTCCAAAACTTCTTTGTGTGTTTCGGTCTGACCGATTCTTCCATTTCGGTCATACCGAGATCACTAAGTCGATCTAGGTTTTCAATCTCGGTGCAACCGATTTGAACTTTTCGGTCACACCGAGTTGCTGTAACTGTTAGCAGTTATGCATCTCGGTGCCACCGAGTTGTTCCACTCGGTCACACCGACAGGGTCGGGCTATATATACCCACGGGCAAAACTTTGGAAATTTTCTCCGAACTCTTTCGCCCGCGCTCAGCCCGCTCTGCCTCCAGGGTCTCCGGATTGTCCTCCTCGTCGCCAGCTGCCTCCTGCCGCTGGTCTCCGTCGCCGTCAACGGGAATCATCCCCGCCGTAGCCGCCGTAGCGAGTTCATCGCCGAACTAGGGTATGGACTCGATCACTGTGCTATCCCCATCTAATTCCTAGCACATTGTGTTCGCCATGAATCTTGCCACAATTGAAACTATCTTATCTAGTCAAAACACTCCGTAGATTAGAGATGAATTGAAAATTTAGGGTTAGGTTTCCGCCAAAACTATCTCGGACCCACCGAGTTGTAGAACTCGGTTCCACCGATTCGGCTAAGGCCATTGCATATGTGGTTCTCGGTCTGACCGAGAATTGCAAATCGGTGTGACCGAGTTCAGGACTTTGTGAAACCCTAGCAGTCTCGGTGCCACCGAACAGTGACTCGGTCTGACCGAGTTCACTAGTTTAGGTTCCAAAAGCTGCTTCGGTATCACCGAGTTTCCAAATCGGTAGATCCGAAATGCTTTCTGTGGAAAACTAAAACTAAGTTTTTGACTCATTCTTTTGCAAAAACCTCTGTATTTTGTGATGCTCATCCACTCTATCTCATCTATATCTATTCACAGGGTCTGCTAGTCAGTGTTTGCAATATGTCTGATCAGAGTGACAGCCAGAACAGGAAGAGGAGCAGGTTCAAGTGAGTGAGGGCACTAGTCCCTCTAGCAGCTATGATGATGGCAGCAGGAGCACCCCAAGCAACTTACCCAAAGCTGCCACCAGGGCCAGAAAGAAGAAAACCTCAGAATCTTGAGGATGAAGACTATGTGGCTATTGAGGATGAGGCCACTTCCAAGAAGAAGGTGCTCAAGAAAGAATATGGCTCAGCTGCAGCCACTAAGCCAGGAATGCAGAAGAAGGCACCTGCAAGAAGGATTCCCACTTCCAAACCTAGGAAGGTTGCCACTGGGGAAACCATGAAGTTTACCATTGAGTCAGAAGATGAAGCTGTTGGCCAAGACAAGAAGAAAAAGAGAGTCAGAACCACTACTGCCAAGGTTCTTGGCAATCCCTCTATGAGGAGAGATTCTGAAGAGGAGGAAGAAGAAGAGGTTGCTGCACCAGCACCCAAAGCTCAAAAGCTTATGGGTGATGCTATCAGGTCAGGGGCTACTTCATCAAAGCCCAAAGAAGCACCCAAGGCTTCTTCCAAGCCCAATACTACACCTAAGAGGAATACCAAGAACATATCAGCTGCTAAGAAGAACAAGGCCCCAGTGCCTGAAACTGTTGCTGAAGAGGAAGATGATGAAGAGCATGTCTTGAGAAAATTGAAGCCTAAAATTACAGATCATAATGATGCTCATCCAGTTGCTGAGAAAATGAAGCTGAGAAAGGATGCAGGACTCAGACAGTGGAGGTTGACTGATCCTTACGCACTTAGGAGGAGAACTGTTGTAGACTACAGGTTCCATACAAAGGAACAGCATGATTTCTATGAGACAGTGCTGCTGGACAAGAAGACAATAGTGTGTGACATGAGATGGGTGGACTAGAAGTACATCAAGGAGAATGAAGAACACTATCCTGGTGTGTATGACAGCTTTCAGTGCTTGTGGAGTGGCAGACTTTGTTGGGCAGAAGCTCACAAAGTGGAATGATGAGCTAATAATGCAATTCTACTCCACATCACACTTCTATCCAGATGGCAGGATTGTATGGATGTCTGAAGGTACTAGGTACCAATCATCAATTGATGAATGGGAAAATCTGATCAATGCACCTAAGGAGAAAGAGGATGACTTGGATGTCTATGCCAAGAAGAAGATGGATCACAACACTATGGCACATATGTACAAGGAGATCCCAGATGCTGCTGTTGAAACACACAAGTTTGGATCAGTACATTACCTTCTGTCAGGACTGCCAACCATCAACTGGATCCTCAGGCACACTCTCTTGCCCAAGTCAGGTGATCACAACATGATCAGAGGCCATGCAATAAATCTGCTACACTTATTTGATGTGCCACAAAAGTTCAAGGTCATGAGTCTTATAGTTGAAACTATCAAGAGGACAGCTGCTGACCAAAAGAGAAGTTGTGGGTATGCCCCACAGATCCAGGAGCTGATTAACTCCAAGATGGGCACTGGCACATACTTGTTGGACAAGGATCACATGCCTATCTATCCAGATTTTGAGGACAACCAAGTGGTTATGGATGAAGATGAACCATCTTCTGTGCAAGCACAGGCAAAGAAGGAGAAGGCAAGGACAGAGAAGGCTACCAAGATGCCAACAATGGAAGAGGCATCTCAGTACTTTTTGAAGAGCAAACAGGATCAGCTTGGCTACTTGATTGCATCCACTCTGAGGATTGAGAAGGGGCTGGCCACCTTGACTCAAAACCAGGAGAGCCTGGAGAGGATCATGGAGCAAAATTTCTATGACTTGGATGTGAAGGTAACTGAGATCCAGTCTGTAGTTGAGCAACTCCAGGATGATATGCAGGAGAGGAAGGGCAAGACAACCACTGAGGCATTTTCCAGAGTGCCTAGGGCTCAGAGATCAGCTGCAGTGCCAGTGACAGACACCAGAGCCACTTCATCTGCACCAGCTACAGCTTCAGTGCAAAAAGCTCCAGCACCTACTCCACCAGCTCCATCCACATCTACTGAAGTATTCGTCCAAGGATCCATCTCTACACCACCACCTGAAGATCAAGCCTGAGAGACGATTTAGTACTATGCATTTTCTATGAACTTTTTGGTAACTTGCTGCCAAAGGGGGAGAAAAAGCTTCAAGAGAGAGCGTTGCTTTTTATTCTCTCTTGCTTTGGTGGTTGAACTTTGTTTGCTTTTGTTTGTTTGAGATACGTTATGCGTTTGTGTGATACATGGATGATCATATGCTACATTAATGCTTGTTGGATGACATTATCCTTTTATCTCTATATGATCATTCACTTTGCTTGGTGATGAGTGCATGTATTCAGTTGTTATCATTTTGAGCGCTCCACCAAGATGTATGTGACATGGAAGAGTAACCCATGAGCCTAACTCTTTGTGCATTTGCAGTGCAAAGCAAATCTTAAACTATGCACAAATTTAGGGGGGAGCTCTTGCTTATCACATACTTCTCAAAGCGACAATGCTTTTCACTCTTATTATCATTTGACGAAGCTTTGATCTATATCTTGTCATCAGTTACCAAAAAGGGGGAGATTGAAAGTGCAACTATCCCTAGGTGGTTTTGGTAATTCCTAACAACATATAGCTCATTGAGCTAACATTATTCCAAGATAAATATTTCAGGAAAAGCTCAATGAATGGCATGGCATGGATGAGAAAAGTGGACCCCTCAAAATGCTAAGGATAAAAGGATTGGCTCAAGCTCAAAGCTCAAGACTCTACATTTTATATTTCAGTGATCCAAGATCACATTGAGTCTATAGGAAAAGCTAATACTATCAAGGAGGGATGAGGTGTTGCTTAATGAGGTTCTTGCTTCATAGTGCTTAGTGATATGCTCCAAAACCCTCAACTACTTTCCCACATCCACATTTGACCTAAACCAAAAGTCAAACTCGGCCCCACCGATTCTTTCTATCCGGCGCCACCGAGTTCAGATGTCATAGCCACTGCCACAAACCCTAGGCAAATCGGTCTCACCGATAGGGATCTCGGTCTCACCGAGATGGGATTGTAATCTCTCTGTTTCCCTTCGTAACGTTTCGGTACCACCGAGATGAGCGATCGTCCCAGGTCCCACCGAGATTGCAATGTAAACTCCCTGTTTCCTTTTCGTAACATTTCGGTCCCACCGAAATGAGCGAACCAGTCCCACCGAGTTTACCCGACCAACTCTCTGGTTAGCTTATCACCAAAATTGGTCCCACCGAGTTTGTGCAATCGGTCTCACCGAGATTACGTGATGCCCTAACCCTAATCATATCGGTCCTACCGAGTTGCATGTCGGTCCCACCGAAAATCCTAACGGTCACTAGATTTGCTGAATCGGTCTGACCGAGTTTACCAATTCGGTCCCACCGAGTTTGGCAAGTTGTGTGTAACGGTTAGATTTTGTGTGGAGGCTATATATACCCCTCCACCTCCTCTTCATTTGTGGAGAGAGCCATCAGAACGAACCTACACTTCCAACTTGCATTTTCTGAGAGAGAACCACCTACACTTGTGTTGAGGCCAAGATATTCCATTCCTACCATATGAATCTTGATCTCTAGCCTTCCCCAAGTTGCTTTCCACTCAAATCTTCTTTCCACCAAATCCAAATCCTGTGAGAGAGAGTTGAGTGTTGGGGAGACTATCATTTGAAGCACAAGAGCAAGGAGTTCATCATCAACACACCATTTGTTACTTCTTGGAGAGTGGTGTCTCCTAGATTGGCTAGGTGTCACTTGGGAGCCTCTGACAAGATTGTGGAGTTGAACCAAGGAGTTTGTAAGGGCAAGGAGATCGCCTACTTCGTGAAGATCTACCGCTAGTGAGGCAAGTCCTCCGTGGGCGACGACCATGGTGGGATAGACAAGGTTGCTTCTTCGTGGACCCTTCGTGGGTGGAGCCCTTCATGGACTCGCGCACCCGTTACCCTTCGTGGGTTGAAGTCTCCATCAACGTGGATGTACGATAGCACCACCTATCGGAACCATGACAAAAACATCCACGTCTCCAATTGCGTTTGAATTCTCCAAACCCCTTCCCTTTACATTCTTGCAAGTTGCATGCTTTACTTTCCGTTGCTCATATACTCGTTGCATGCTTGCTTGAATTGTGTTAAGATTGCTTGACTTGTGCTAAGTTAGCTAAAATCTGCTAAAGACTAAAATTGGGAAAATGATAAGTTTTATTTGGTCAAGTAGTCTAATCACCCCCCTCTAGACATACTTTCGATCCTATAGGAGTTCTGTAGTTTCACCCAAGGTAGACTCTTTGTGGATGCATATAGCAGGGAGTTTGGAAACCTAGCATGTTATGCAACTGAGGAAGTTTCCACCGATGCCAAGAAGCAGGCAAGGTTCCGCAAGGGACTTAGCCCCGAGCTTCGCCGTGATCTCCGTCTGCACGAGTGCACTTCCTTCTAGAAGCTTGTGAACAAGGCCATCAGTGCTGAGACAGGTCTGACTGATTTCAAAGCAACACGTAAGCATGGCCGTGACACTGGTTCCTCATCCGGTTCTGGCTCTCAGAAGCGCTGGGTG
The DNA here is from genome assembly GCF_018294505.1 of Triticum aestivum. Lineage (NCBI taxonomy): Eukaryota > Viridiplantae > Streptophyta > Magnoliopsida > Poales > Poaceae > Triticum > Triticum aestivum. The sequence goes on from NC_057807.1 coordinate 407,544,493, forward strand.
TGGGTGCCCAACACCGCCCTGCCACCCAGGTTCACACCGAGGCCATCCTATCTGGCGCCTCGCCTAGCTCAGCAGTATGCACTAGCTAAGTCCTATGGTGGATCAACCAACAATGCACCTCTACGCACCAGCTCTGTGACGTGTTTCAAGTGTGGAGAACCGAGCCACTACATGCATGAGTGTCCCCAGACTAACCCCAACCCCAACCAGTCTGGAAAGGCTGTTGGCCGTGGCAAGCCAACAGGAAGGTGTACTATGCCAATCCGGCCACCGCTGCACGTGGCCATGTGAACTGTGTCTCAGCTGAAGAGGCTCACGAGGATCCTAACGTCGTTCTCGGTATGCTCCTTGTTAATTGCCATCCGGCATCTGTTCTTTTCGATACTGGAGCATCTCATTCATTCATATCCGAAAACTATGCTCGTTTGCATAACACCGCATTCTGTGACATGCCTTCCACCATGGAAATTTCTACTCCTGGTTCTAGATGGCAAACCTCTAGAGTAAGCCATGGGAATGAAATTCAGGTCGACAGACTTGTTTTCCTTGCATCGTTAATAGCTCTCAAATCTTCAGATATTAATATCATCTTGGGTATGGACTGGATGTCAGCCCATCATGCCAAGATTGATTGTTTCTCTAGGACTGTTCAACTTACCCATCCATCGGGCAAGATAGTCAATGTCTTGTCCCCGAGTAGCTAAGCGACAACTATATTCTCTTAATGCCAGTCCTTTGCCAGACCTCGAAGACATTCTGGTAGTTCGTGACTTTCCGGATGTCTTTCGAGAAGAATTGCCAGGTGTTCCACCTGACCGAGATGTCGAGTTCGTGATAGATCTTATTCTAGGAACTATCCCAATCTCTAGAAGACCCTATAAGATGGCACCACTAGAACTAGCCGAGCTTAAGAAACAACTCGATGAGTCCTTGAAAAAGGGTTTCATCCGTCCTAGTTCGTCTCCATGGGCTTATCCCGTCCTCTTCATCAAGAAGAAGGATGGTACGGATCGGATGGTTGTAGATTATCGACCCGTCAACTTGGTCACAATAAAGAACAAGTATTCGCTTCCCAGGATCAACGATCTGTATGATCAGCTCACTGGATCCTCAGTCTTCTCTAAGATGGATTTGAGGTTGGGCTACCATCAAATCAAAATCAAGAACGGGGACATTCCCAAAACGGCCTTTGTTACTCATTACGGCCAATACGAGTACACCGTCATGTCCTTCGGTTTAATCAACGCCCCATCCACTTTCTCTCGGTTAATGAACTCAATCTTCATGGAGTATTTGGATAAATTCGTCGTGGTTTACCTCGATGATATACTCATCTACTCCAAGAATGAGGAAGAACATGCCGAGCATCTAAGGCTAGTGTTCATGAAACTTTGAGAGCATCACCTTTATGCCAAATTCTCTAAATGTGAATTTTGGTTGCCAGAAGTGACCTATCTAGGCCATGTAATCTCTGGTAAGGATATTGCTGTCAATCCTGAGATAGTTTAAGCCATTCTTAATCGGACTCCACCTGAATTGGTCAAGCAACTTTGGAGTTTCCTTGGCTTAGCGAGCTATTATCGCCGCTTTGTCGAGAACTTCTCCAAAGTTGCTAAACCTCTAACTGAACTCCTCAAGAAAGATAAAAAGTTCGAGTGGACCCCACAGTGCGAGCACAGTTTTCAGGAACTGAAAAGGCGCCTGACATTTGCTCCCGTACTGGTACCACCAGATTTCTCCAAGGACTTTGTTATCTATTGCGACGCCTCGCGACAAGGACTAGGTTGCATCCTCATGCAAGATCGTGATGTAATTAATTATTGCTTATGCTTCACGGCAGTTGCACCCACATGAGGAAAATTATCCTACACATGATCTAGAGCCTGCAGCTGTAGTCCATGCACTCAAAACCTGGCGACATTACCCCCTCGGTAATCGTTGTGAAATCTTCACCGATCACCAAAGTCTGAAGTATATATTCACCCAACCAGATTTGAATCTCGGTCAAATACGTTGGGTTGAGTTGATCATAGATTTCGACTTAGGGATAACTTACCCCCAGGAAAAGCCAATGTCATGGCTGATGCACTAAGTCGTAAATCTTATTGTAACAATCTGATGTTACAACAAAGTCAACCGCTTCTCCATGTGGAATTTAGGAAGCTTAATATTCACATCGTTCCTCAAGGATTCCTTTCTACCTTGGTGGCGAAGCCTACCCTTATGGATCAAATCATCAAAGCTCAAAAGGTAGATCCGGGGATTTCCCGTATCAAAAGAAACATCAAGAAAGGAGTTGCGGATTGTTTCTCCATTGATGATCAAGGAGTCATATAATTTGGGAACCGCCTAGTGGTTCCCAAGGTGCGAAACCTGAGGCGATTGATCCTTAAGGAGGCTCATGAATATCCTCTCACCATTCATCCCGGAAGTACCAAGATGTATCAGGACCTACGCCAGAGGTTCTGGTGGACTAGGATAAAGAGAGACATTGCTCACTTTGTTGCTAATTGCGATGTCTGTCGTCGTGTAAAAGCAGAGCATCAATGGCCTGCTGGCACCCTTCAACCTTCAGCTATTCCTGAATGCAAATGGGATAAAATTGGTATGGATTTCATCGCCCGTTTTCCTAGGACCAAGAGAGGGAATAACACTATCTTTGTCGTTATCGATCGTCTTTCCAAAGTGGCCCATTTCCTGCCTGTTCGCGAGAGTATAATTTCTAGTCAGCTAGCAGACTTGTATATCTCCCGAATAGTGTCTCTCCATGGTGTTCCATTGGAAATTAACTCAGATCGAAGAAGTCTCTTCACCTCTTGAATTTGGGAAAGTTTCCAAAATGCTATGGGAACCCGTCTTTCTTTTAGCACCGCCTTCCATCCTCAGTCAAGTGGTCAAGTAGAACGCGTCAACCAGATTCTAGAAGACATGCTTCGAGCTTCTGTTATCTCATTCGGAATGGATTGGGAGAAATGCCTTCCATTTGCCGAATTTGCTTATAACAACAGCTATCAATCTAGCTTGGGTAAAGCCCCTTTTGAAGTTCTCTATGGACGAAGGTGTCGAACGCATCTTAACTTGTCAAAAACCGGGGAAAGACAATTCTTTCGCCTAGGTATGATCCAGGAAGCAGAAGAGCAAGTTCACATCGTTCGTGAAAAGTTGAAAACAGTCCAATCTCGTCAAAAGAGCCAATATGACCGAAAACATAAGGCTATGACTTTTGAGGTTGACGAGAAGGCTTACCTTCGGGTTACTCCTCTGAAGGGAACCCATCGCTTTGGTATCAAAGGCAAATTGCCTCCTCGCTACATTGGACCCTTTTGCATTCTTGCCAAACGAGGAGAAGTTGCCTACCAATTGGAACTACCTCCGCATCTCTCCAGAGTCCACAAAGTCTTCCACGTTTCTCAACTCAGGCGTTGCTTCTCGAATCCTATCCTTGGAGTGGACCACGAAATGCTTGATCTTCAAGATAATCTCACATATCTAGAATACCCCGTTTGTATAAGCGATCAAGCTGAGTGTACCACTCGATGTCATAATATCAAGTTTCTCAAGGTTCAATGGTCGCACGATTCTGAGAAAGAAGCAACTTGGGAAAGAGAGGATCATCTTCGACTAGAGTATCCCGCCTTCTTTCTAGAGGATCCTAAATCTCGGGACGAGATTTTTCTGAGTGGGGGTGAGTTGTTACACCCTAGTTAGTTCATGCATTAGAGTGTTGCATCATGTTTATCTTTCATCAGAAATTTGAAATGGGGATGACAGAACCCCCAGCCCCCTTGAAACCAACTAGGGTTTACTAAAAATAATTTCAATGAACCTAAAATGCCCTTCTAAAATGTCCATCATTTTTGTCTTGGGTTAGAACCTCTGCCAAAATTGGTTCACATTTTTCTAGGACACATAAGGTCACTGGATTAAATCATTAGCTATTTGAGTTTGGGCATTTAAATAATATAAAATATTTTAAATGCTCAAATAATTCTGGAAATAAGTGTGGGCTGTTGGAAATATTCAAAACAAAGCCCCTAATTATTTTCAGGATTTTTGGAAATGCCTAGCTATTTTTAATAAAGCCAAATAGTTACAGAAAAATAGAAAAACAATTAAAATGAAAAGAGAGAGAGAGAGAGAGAGAGAGAGAGAGAGAGAGAGAGAGAAAGGCTAGAGGCCACTTACCTGCACTGGGCCGACGCACCTGGCCTGTGCTAGTCACCGCCCACCTCTGCCAGTAGGCAGAGGAGGGACACCGCGACGCCGCCGAGCTCGCCACGCCACCTCCCTGCCTGCCTGCGTCGCCCGCGCTAGCGCAGCGGCTCGAAGGGCCTCCTCGGCGCCGCCCCGAGCCCCTGGACACCTCATTCTCCTCCCTGTCCTCTCTCTCGCCCTCTCCTCTCCATGGCCAACGCAGCCGTGCCCGCTGAGGGAGTCCTGAATTAGGGGGTATCCGGACAGCCGGACTATATACTTTGGCCGAACTGATGGACCGTGAAGATACAAGACTCAAGACTTCTTGCCATGTCCGGATGGGACTCTCCTTTGCATGGAAGACAAGCTTGGCGATCCGGATATTAGATCTCCTTACTTGTAACCGACTATGTGTAAACCCTAGCCCCCTCCAGTGTCTATATAAACCGGAGGGTTTGGTCCGTATAGGGACAATCATAAGCATCGTAGGCTAGCTTCTAGGGTTTAGCCTCTACGATCTCGTGGTAGATCAACTCTTGTAATACTCATATCATGAAGATCAATCAAGCAGGAAGTAGGGTTTTACCTCCATCGAGAGGGCCCGAACCTGGGTAAAACATCGTGTCCCTTGCCTCATGTTACCATTAGCCTTAGACGCATAGACCGGGACCCCCTACCCGAGATCCGCCGGTTTTGACACCGACATTGGTGCTTTCATTGAGAGTTCCTATGTGTCGTCGCTGCAAGGCTCAATGGCTCCTTCGATCATCAACAACAATGTGGTCCAGGGTGAGACTTTTCTTCCCGGACAGATCTTCGTGTTGGGCGGCTTCGCACTGCGGGCCAATTCGCTTGGCCATCTGGAGCAGATCGACAGCTACGCCCCTGGCCATCAGGTCAGGTTCGGAAACTTGAACTACACGTCCGATATCCGCGGAGACTTGATCTTCGACGGATTCGGGCCTCTGCCAGGGGCGCCGAATGGTCACGACGAGCATGGCTTAGACCTGCTGTCGGACAATACTCGGGATATCGCACCAGCAGGAGCTCCGAACTCAAATCTGGAGCAGATCGCGTCGTCCGAGGACGGGTGGATGGACCCCGCCCCGGAGGCCGCACACTTTTCAGCGGTAGAGCCAAGCACAGACTCCACCTCCAAGGAAGCCTATGACTCCGGACCCACGGACTCGTGTCTGGCTGTAGGTTCCAGTTCGCGCACACCCGAGCCCGCCGAATCTGGTTGGGCTCCGGTATTGGAGTTCACCGCTGCAGATATCTTCCAGCACTCGCCCTTTGGCGACATGCTAAACTCGTTAAAATCTCTCTCTTTGTCAGGAGACTCTTGGCTGAACTATGTCCGGCTCGAGTAGGAAGCTAGCGACGAGGGAATTCATTGCCCACCCACCACCCACTTCATTGCCATGGTCGATGATTTAACCGACGTGCTTGACTTCGACTTTGAAGACATCGACGGTGTGGACGACAATGTATGAGAAGAACAGGAACCACCGCCCACGGGGCGCTGGACAGCCACCTCCTCATATGATATATATATGGTGGACACTCCGAAAGAAACCAATGGCGATGAGGCAATGGAGGGTAACCCCTCAAGGAAGAAAGCAAAGCATGGGCGTCATTGGCGCCGCTCCAAGCCCCGCCACAGCAATATCGGCACAGGAGAGGAAAACAATCTGGATGGTGCCGAAGATGAATACAACCCCGATCAGCCTGCCTTCGAGCAGGCCGAACAGGAAGACGGGCAGGTCAGCCCAGACGAATAGGCAACAGACGGATACCCGGAGGAGGACAATTACATGCCCCCCTCCGAAGACGAGATTAGCCTCGGCGACGACTAATTCGGCATGCCTGAGGATCCCATAGAGCAGGAGCGCTTCAAGAGCCAACTTATGGCCACTGCGAGGAGCCTGAAAAAGAAGCAGCAGCAGCTCCAAGCTGATCAAGATCTGCTCACAGATAGATGGACCGAAGTCCTGGCAGCCGAGGAATATGGACTCGAGCGCCACACCAAAGGTTATCCAAAGCACAAGTGGCTACCCCAACTCAAGGAGGAGCACATACTACCAGCACAGGATGAGGCTGACTGGCCACGTTGTGGCCGGGATAAAACGACGTATCAGCCCGAATACCAGCCCGCACCCCCACGCCAATACACTATGGCCCGGGGCAATAGGCAGGACCTGCGAGACATACGGGAAAACAAGGCAGGACAGCCAAGATCGATCTACGGATGATGGGGGTGTGCCCCAACACGTGACGATGATCGTCACGCCGGATACACTATCAATAAGTCCGGCCGGGCCGGACATAGCCAACCAGACTCATTCGAACTGCGTAGCCACATAGCCCGACATAGAGGTACCGCACACCCCCTCTGCTTCACTGACGAAGTGATGGATCATGAATTTCTAGAAGGGTTTAAACCCGTAAACATCGAATCATAAGATGGCACAACAGACCCCGCAGTATGGATCGAGGATTTCCTTCTCCACATTCACATGACCCGCGGTGACGATCTACATGCCATCAAGTATCTTCCCCTTAAACTCAAAGGACCGGCCCGGCACTGGCTAAATAGCCTACCGGCAAATTCCATCGGCAGTTGGGAAAACCTGAGGACGCGTTCCTCGACAACTTCTAGGGCACGTATGTGCGACCACCGGATGCTGATGACTTGAGTCACATTACCTAACAGCCCGGAGAGTCAGCCAGGAAATTCTGGACTCGGTTCCTAACTAAAAAGAACCAAAATTTTGACTGTCCGGACACCAAAGCCCTGGCGGCCTTTAAGCATAATATCCGCGACGAGTGGCTCGCCCGACACCTTAGCCAGGAAAAACCAAAGTCCATGGCGGCCCTTACGACTCTCATGACCCGCTTTTGCGTGGGCGAGGATAGCTGGTTGGCTCGCAGTAGCACCACGCCAATAAACTCCGGCACTTCAGATATCCGCGACAATAATGACAAGCCACAACGCAACAGACATAAGCATCGAAACAATGGCGACAACACTAAGGACACGACAGTCAACGCCGGATTCAGTGGCTCAAAATCCGGTCAGCGGAAAAAGCCATTCAAAAGAAACAATCAGGGACCGTCCAGTCTGGACCGTATACTTGATCGCTCGTTCCAAATTCACGGCACACCGGATAAGCCAGCAAACCACACTAACAGAGATTGCTGGGTGTTCAAACAAGCCGACAAAATAAATGCCGAAAACAAGGACAAGGGGCTGCACAACGACGATGACGAGGAGCCCCGACGTCCGAACACGGGGGGATAGAAGAAATTTCCTCCCCAGGTGAAAATGGTTAATATGATCTATGCCACACACATTCCAAAACAGGAACGAAAACGAGCACTACAGGATGTCTATGCGATGGAGCCAGTCGCCCCAAAGTTTAACCCATGGTCAGCCCATACAATCACTTTCGATCATAGGGATCACCCTACCAACATCCGTCACAGCGGTTCAGCCGCATTGGTCCTCGACCCAATCATCAACGGATTCCACCTTACGCGAGTCCTTCTGGATGGTGGCAGTAGCCTGAACCTGCTTTATCAGGACACAGTGCACAAAATCGGCATCGATCCCTGAAGGATCAAGCCCACCAAAACCACCTTTAAAGGTGTAATTCCAGGAGTAGAGGCCCATTGTATGGGCTCAATAACACTAGAAGTGGTCTTCAGATCCGCGGATAACTTCCGAAGCGAGGAGTTTATCTTTGACATCATCCCTTTCCGCAGTGGCTATCATGCACTGCTCGGATGAACCACATTCACTCGATTCAATGCGGTACCACACTATGCATACCTCAAGCTCAAGATGCCAGGACCTCGCGGGGTTATAACAGTCAATGGAAACATGGACCGCTCTCTCCGTACAGAAGAGCATACCGCAGCTCTCACGGTAGAAGTACAAAGCAACCTTCTCCGACAAACCACCAATCCGGCGACAACAACCACGAACACCGTTAAGCGAGTCCGGAGCACCCTGCAACAGGATCGCCAGGCACGCCAAGAGCGCGACTAGCAGTCCGGCCTCCGCCCCAGTCCCATTCAGGCAGGATTCGTGCCGCGCGCACACAATTAGGCACTCAAAATAGCATGGGCACATGCGGAGGCGCAATAGTGACGCGGTCAACAGTGCGGTTCAGCCGCAACATACTTTAATAACCCTCTTTATCTTTCAGGACCCTACTTTCGGGCAGCCTCTTCAGAGAACCGAATCATCGGAATCCTCACAGGAGGGAGAACCAAGGAGGCAAAAGGCTTTGCGCACAAAGGGAATACCCAGGTGGTATCTGTTAATGATCGTTATACCTGTTTTATATACCTACACGCGGCCCGCCCTTGGATAGGACGTGTCAAATAGTCCTCTTCACTTCTGCTCAACGCATTAATTATAAAGATACGCTTGGACGTATTATTTATCAATGGGAGTAAATACATAGTGTCAGCTTATTATTCCTATCTTCACATTTTTTCTAAAAATGTTTAGTCAATATTGAATCCGTACACTTTGGTACGTTCAGTTCGACAGGGGCTTCTTATGGCGCCCCATAATACGGCAAGATAAGTCCGAACACTTTCAACAGTGCGGCACCCTAAACTTATAGCATTATATGCATCAGCTCCGAATTATGTCTTGGGTCAATAGTTGGGTTTGCCCGGCTCCCTTGTTTTGGTACCTTACGTTCCGTTATATCTGCTATGGTAGCGCAGGGAGAACTACTGCGATTGTGTCCCGGTTCTTCCGGATGAGCACCTCAGTAGAGAAAGCCGAAAACTGACTGGCATGATGCGGCGAGAGCTGGTCGCTGTTCGACAGGTCTTAAAATCCTTAAAGATTTTTTCTGCTTTAGGCGAGGAATCGGCCTCGTCCGATTTAGGCGTATATAACGCCCCAATTCAGCTTTCCGAATTCTAGGGGCTTCGCTGAAATTTAAAATTGTAGACTTCTATGGCTAAGTGAAAGTTATAAAGCCGCATAGTCTGATTGCCTTGTTCGCTGCGCCAAACACCTCCTTCGGGGACCAAATATTTGGGTAAAAGGGTGTTTTGGGTTTTGCACGAACACCCTAGTACTAGTTACGAGGGGGCGGAAGCCGACGACTGCCTACTTTCAGAATTTTTTAAACAGCCGCATAGAAGGTAATATGTTTACTCAACAAAGCGCTATATAGTGCAAACAACTTCGTTTCTATAGTACAAAAACGACATGAGTACATTCACTCAAAGATTGTGTCCTTGGTACATTCATCAGCCACGAGGTGAGCGCCTTTCATAACACCATCATAATATTTCTCGGGATAGCGATGCACCTAGCCCTCCGGCGGTCCATCCTTCACCAGCTTCTCCGGATCCAGCTTGCCCCAATGCACCTTCCCACGGGTAAAGCCCGGCGGGCACCCTCAATGCAAACGGATCGCTTGATCACTTCAAGCCGCGGACATGCATTTACCATCTGCTTTATCAGGCCGAAGTAACTGGCGGGCAGGGGCTCACGAGGCCACATCCGGACTATGGAATCTTTCATAGCCACTTCGGCCGCCCTGTGGAGTTCAACCAATTGCTTCAATGGTCACTCAGAGGCATCGGGAGTTCGGCTCTAGCATACTGGGACCAGAACAGCTTCTCCGTTGAGCTCCCCTCTTCGGCACGACAGAACTCCACGACATCCGATGTGCTGTGTGGCAGATCTTTGAATGCCCCTGGAGAGCTCCGAATTCGGGTAAGTAAAAGAAACGTCTCCTCCACATGCTTGCTTTGCATAAAGAATGTCTTACCTGCCGCTATCTTCTTGGCCACCTGGATTTCCTGCTGGGCCTTTTCGGCTTCGGCCTTGGCGTCTTTCATGCTCAAAAGGGCCTTCGTAAGTTCAGACTCCTTCATCTTGAATTCACGCTCCAAGGACTCGAACTTCTTGCCGAGCTCCTGGAGCTCTTGCTGTACCTCGCCCACCCTAGCATTCTGCTTTTCATGCTCAATGCGCTCCATGGCCGCCTTGTCTTCGGCCTCAGCTAGCGCTTTCTTCAGGGCCGCCACTTCGGTCATGGCCCCTATTACAAAATCATGACACTTTTTTGTTAGCATCACCAATTTTCTTACTCTATATGACATGTGAACTGGGTATCACTCACCTTTGTTCTCTTCGTGCTGCCTCTTTGTGAGGCTGAGCTCCCCTTCGGCCTTCTTAAGGTCCCGTTTGAGTCCGGTGACCTCGGTTGTGCGGGTAGCAGTGGCAAGCAACACTGCCTGCTTATTCACATAGACACCTACTGTTAGACTCCTACGGATTAGAATTGACCCTCCCTTTGGCTTTTCTTTTCGAACACCAAACAGAGTATCAGGGGCTACTGTCTATCGGGTGAGAATTTCACACACTTTTGATTACTTACCTCAAAGCCTGTCAGGAGGCTGGTGCAGGTTTCGGTCAATCCGCTCTTGGCGGACCGAACCTTCTGAATCACCGCACTCATAAGAGTTCGGTGCTCTTCATCCATGGAAGCACCGCGAAGCACTTCCAGCAGACTATCTGGCGCAACGGAAGTCATCGGCATGGTCGGTTCGCCCTCCTTAGCGAGGGGCTGCCTGCCCAAATCTGGAACCCTTGGAGGTTCTGGTATAGTGTCCGGCTGAGAGCCCAACTTGTTGTAGCTCTCGTCGGCATAATCCGAGGGGATCTTATGCCCCATATGCCCGACGTCTGGAATTTCGCCTTGGGGCGTCTCCAGGGTCGCCTCCCCCTGCTCTGGGACCCTTTGGGACAACACCTCCGTGTCATCCGCAGGCCGAGGGGAAGTGGCCGTCGGGAGCAAATTCATTGCTGAATCACTCAAAGACCCATCCAAAGAAGATACCTCGGGATGGGCCCTAGCCGGACTGCATATACGTGTTAGGCGTTATAACAAACTATGAGGCTAAGTCGTATTAAAAGTATTGTATGATGCGGATACTTACGATCTCATCAGGGGCTTGCCCCTGGGTAGCCACTCCTCCTCGCTGTAGGCGGCGGTTGTGGAGTGGTCCGGAGGGAGGGTCCGTCCCTTCTTGGACCCTTCGGCCTCCCCGAAAAGGGTAGCCTTCCTATTCTTCCCCCCTTCATTTTCGGGGAGAGGGTTTTCCTCCTCCTCGTTGTCGTTGGAGGACTGTGCCCTGGTGTCTTCAGACGATGAGTCCGGCACCATGTTGCGCCGGGAACTTCTTCTGGTCCCCGTGGCCTCTTTCTTGGCCTTCTTCTCCGGCACCTCGTAGGGTGCCGGAGCCAGCATCTCCGTCAGGAGTTCATTTGCTGGGTCCTCAGGTAATGGAGCCGGACAGTTGATCCGCTCCGCTGTAGCCACATATAACTGTCAAAATTTGCATAGTGGCCTAAGTTTTTCCCACGAATATACTGGGGAAAGTTACATCTTGAAATGTAGAATGCTTACCGCGTTGGCCTGGCGCATGGCGCTAAGTCCGCAGTCCTCAGAGGTGGGGGGAGGAACCTCACTGGCCTTGAACAACACCTTTCAGGCGTCTTTGTGCGTCGTGTCAAAGAGCTCCTATAGTGTCTGGTGTTGGGACGCGTCAAACTCCCAAGGTTGAACGCCCGTCTCTGACACGGGAGAATCCGACGGAATAGCATGACCTGGATCACATTGACCAGTTTGATACTCTTGGTTATCATGTTCTGGATGGAGTTCCGGAGTCCGGTCAGCTCCGCTGGTGCGCCCCAGGCCAGGCCCTTTCTCTTCCAGGAAGTGAGCCACACAGGGATGCCAGATCAGAATTCGGGGGCCGCCACCCAATTGGCGTCGCGCGGCTCGGTGATATAGAACCACCCCGACTACCACCCCTTCACGGTCTCCGCGAAGGAGCCTTCAAGCCAGGTGACATTGGGCATATTGCCCACCATGGCGCCACCACACTCCGCCTGCTGGCCAACCACTATCTTCATCTTTACGTTGAAGATCTTTAGCCACATGCCAAAATGGGGCCTGATACGGAGAAAGGCCTTCCACACGACGATAAACACCGAGATGTTGAGGATGAAGTTAGGGGCCAGATCGTGAAAATCCAGCCCGTAATAAAACATGAGCCCACGGACGAATGGGTGGAGGGGGAATCCCAGTCCGCGGACGAAGTGGGCGAGAAACACGACCCTCTCGTGGGGTCCCGGAGTCGGAATAATCTGCCCTGTGTCCGGCAGCCGGTGCGCGATATCTATGGCCAAGTATCCGGCCGCTCGGAGCTTTGTAATATGCTCCTCCTTGACGGTGGAGGCCACCCACTTGCCCCCTGCTCCGGACATGTTTGGCTGTGCGGAGAAGGCGTGAACTAGGGCGCTGGAGCTTGAGGGTGTGAGAATGGATAAGCAAAGGAGGAACAATGCATGGGTAAAAATGAGGAATCCTTATCCCTTTATAGGCGCCACGAAAATGGTGCGCCTCCCCACTTGCCCGTTGAAGACTGCTTATTTCCCAAGCGTCACGATTGATGGCGCGGTTTGGTTACCCGTACCCGTATTGATGAGAATCCCGTGATAAGGGGACATGATCTCTGCTTGACAAGATGTGCCGAGGAAACCACCTCGCAATATGCGCTATGGCTGGTTGTGGGAAAACGGTTCGAATAAAGACTCGACCGTAGTGTCATGTCATGTTGTCTAAAGTTGTCAGCAGATTACATTTGTGGAATATCGTTCTCTCTACGGTGGTATGTGAAAATCGCCTTGCAAAGCCGGACACGATTTAAGTGTTCGAGGTTTACTTTGGAGTATTCAGAGATGGAACCCGCCTTGCAATGCCGAAGACAAACTGCGCGCCGGACTCATCGTCATTGAAGCCTGGTTCAGGGGCTACTGAGGGAGTCCTGGATTAGGGGGTATCCGGATAGCCGGACTATATACTTTGGCCGGACTGATGGACCGTGAAGATACAAGACTCAAGACTTCGTCCCGTGTCCGGATGGGACTCTCCTTTGCGTGGGAGACAAGCTTGGTGATCCGGATATTAGATCTCCTTCTTTGTAACCGAATCTGTGTAAACCCTAGCCCCCTCCGGTGTCTATATAAACCAGAGGGTTTGGTCCGTATAGGGACAATCATAATCATCATAGGCTAGCTTCTAGGGTTTAGCCTCTACGATCTCATGGTAGATCAACTCTTGTAATACTCATATCATCAAGATCAATCAAGCAGGAAGTAGGGTTTTACCTCCATCAAGAAGGCCCAAACCTGGGTAAAACATCATGTCCCTTGCTTCCTGTTACCATTAGCCTTAGACGCATAGATCGAGATCCCATACCCGAGATCCGCCGGTTTTGACACCGACACCCACGCCGTCGTGAAGCCGCACCCACCGTCGTCCTCGCGCCACCCTGCTGTGTGATGACCCACAAGTGTAGGGGATCAATCGTAGTCCTTTTGATAAGTAAGAGTGTCGAACCCAACGAGGAGCAGAAGGAAATGATAAGCGGTTTTCTGTAAGGTTTTCTCTGCAAGTACTGAAATTGTAGGTGATAGATAGTTTTGTGATACGATAAATGGTAACGAGTAACAAGTAAATAAAGTAAACAAAGTGCAGCAAGGTGGCCCAATCCTTTATGAAGCAAAGGATAAGCCCGGACAATTACTAATAATGAGAAAGGAGCTCCCGAGGACACATGGGAATTATCGTCAAGCTAGTTTTCATCATGTTCATATGATTTGCGTTCGGTACCTTGATAATTTGATATGTGGGTGGACCAGTACTTGGATACTGCCCTTACTTGGACAAGCATCCCACTTATGATTAACCCCTATTGCAAGCGTACGCAACTACAAAAGAAGTATTAAGGTAAATCTAACCACAACATTAAACATATGGATCCATATCAGCCCCTAACGAAGCAATGCATAAACTAGGGTTTAAGCTTCTGTCACTCTAGGAACCCATCATCTACTTATTACTTCCTCATGCCTTCCTCTAGGCCCAAATAATGGTGAAGTGTCATGTAGTCGACGTTCACATAACACCACTAGAGGAAAAGACAACATACATCTCATCAAAATATCGAACGAATACCAAATTCACATGACTACTAATAGCAAGACTTCACCCATGTCCTCAGGAACAAACGTAACTACTCACAGCATATTCATGTTCATAATCAGAGGGGTAATAATATGCAAAAAGGATCTGAACATATGATCTTCCACCAAGTAAACCAATTAGCATCAACTACAAGGAGTAATGAACACTACTAGCAACCCACAGGTACCAATTTGTGGTTTTGATACAAGATTGGATACAAGAGATGAACTAGGGTTTTGAGAGGAGATGGTGATGGTGAAGATGTTGATGGAGATTGACCCCCTCCCGATGAGAGGATCGTTGGTGATGATGTTGGTGATGATTTCCCCCTCCCGGAGGGAAGTGTCCCCGGCAGAACAGCTTCGCCGGAGCGCTAGATTGATTCCGCCTCGTGGCGTCGGAGTTTCGTCCCGTAAGCTTGCTCACGATTTTTTCCAGGGTAAAAGCTCTGATATAGCAGAAAATGGACACCGGAGGCCCACCAGGGGGCCCAGGAGATGGGGGGCGCGCCCTATAGGGGGGCGCCCTCCTATCTCCTGGACAGGGTGTGGGCCCCCTGGTGTATTTCTTTTGCTCAAAAATTCTTATTAAATCCAAAAAGATGTTTCGTGGAGTTTCAGGACTTTTGGAGTTGTGCAGAATAGGTGTCCAACGTTTGCTCCTTTTCCAGCCAGAATTCCAGCTGCCGGCATTCCCCCTCGTCATGGTAAACCTTGTAAAATAAGAGAGAATAGCCATAAGTATTGAGATATAATGTGTAATAACAGCCCATAATGCAATAAATATTGATATAAAAGCATGATGCAAAATGGACGTATCAACTCCCCCAAGCTTAGACCTCGCTTGTCCTCAAGCGGAAGCCGAAATCGAAAAATATGTCCACATGTTTAGAGATTGA
Organism: Triticum aestivum; assembly: GCF_018294505.1. Classification (NCBI taxonomy): domain Eukaryota; kingdom Viridiplantae; phylum Streptophyta; class Magnoliopsida; order Poales; family Poaceae; genus Triticum; species Triticum aestivum. The sequence goes on from NC_057807.1 coordinate 407,559,661, forward strand.
GGTGTCGATAAAAATAAAATACGGACATGAGGGCATCATGATCATTCTTATAACAGCAACATATATAGATTTTATCATATGATTTCTTATGCTCAAGTAACAATCAATTCACAATCAAGTATGGTTCAAAAGCTTCATTGGGAACTAACAAACTATAATCTCAGTCATTGAAGCAATTGCAATTTATCGTAACATCATAAAGAGTCAACAATAGAGCTTTTCAGCAAGCTCACATACTCAACTATCTTGTAGTCTTCTATAATTGCTACACTCAACAATACTTGTGGTTATGGAGTTTCAGCCGGGAACTGAGAAAGATAGGGGCTTATTGTGTTGCCTCCCAACGTATTCACCTTTAGGTGATGTCAACAATAATAGCCCATGCTAACTTACATCTAATTGGATATATATATCATGATCTTTCAAACACGAGGAGCTTTCCAAAGGATAAAATGGAAAAGGGAAAGGTGAGGATCACCTTGACTCAAGCATAAAGTAAAAACATAAAGTAAAAGATAGGCCCTTCGCAGAGGGAAGCAGAGGTTGTCATGTGTGTTTAGGGTTGATGCACAAAATCTTAATGCAAAAGAACGTCACTTTATATTACCCCTTGTATGTGGACCTTTATTATGCAGTCCGTCGCATTTATTACTTCCACAACAAGATCGTACAAACCTTATTTTCTCTGCACTAATAAGTCATACATATTTAGATAGCAATTTTTATTGCTTGCAACATGACGACTTACTTGAAGGATCTTACTCAATCCATAGGTAGGTATGGTGGACTCTCATGCCAAAACTGGGTTTAAGGGTATTTGGAAGCACAAGTAGTATCTCTACTTGGTGCAAGGAATTTGGCTAGCATGAGGGGGAAAGGAAAGCTCAACATGTTTGGGAGGTCAATGACAATATACTTTAACTGAGATGTCGGAAAACATAAACTATTACATTGTCTTCCTTGTCCAACATCAACTCTTTTAGCATGTCATACTTAATGAGTGCTCCCAATTACAAAAGGTGTCCAAGATAATATATTTATATGTGAACCTCTCTTTCCTTATCACTTCCTATTAATTGCAATGATGACCAAGACTACGTCCATCAACTCTCAACAATTTTTATGCCTCATACTTCCTATATGTGAAGTTATCACTATCCATAAGATCAATATGAACTCTTTTATTCTTTCTACTTCCTCAAGATCATAGCAACATAGCAAAGCCCTTGACTCAACACTAATCTTTATTATAGATAGCTCACGGACTCGATTACAAAAGGAGATCACAATGCAAAGCTCAAACTACTTGATATCAAAACTTCAAAGTACTAGATCATGATACTACTAAAAAGGATCGAGCTAAATAAAGCGGTAAAGATAGGAGTGTGATGGTGATACGATACCGGGGAACCTCCCCCAAGCTTGGCAGTTGCCAAGGGGAGTGCCCATACCCATGTGATTATGTCCTCAGAGGTGGTGAAGTAGGAGTTGTTGATGATGTAGGCTTGTTCCTCAATTTACGCTTGAGTATAATATTTTGCTCCTTTAGGTCCTCGATCTCCTGCTCAAGGTTTAATACTATTTTGCATAATTCCTGTTTATTTTCCTGCAAGAGACGAAAAGAAATAAACTCGATCTTTGGCTTCTTTGCTCTATCAGCGAGGCTTGATTTTTTAAACTCCACATGCATGTCCCCAGGCTGAGGTAATGGGGCTTTGTCTTCGTCTGAACTCGTCTCCTCCTTTACTTTAGGCTCATAGTCTTCCTCTTCTTCAGAAGTACAACCATCATGCTCCAAGTCCCTGTAGACCTTAGGGTCTACGAAGTAATCAGCCACATAACTTTCCCCTTTCGAATCCTGGGATGACATATTGCTCTAAATCTGAAACAGAAACAGCTCGAAATGAAAACAGAGGATATTTGCGTGATACTGTGGTCAAAACCTTCGGGAGTATATATAATGAATTTTTACCGACAAAAATACGTAACGTGCAAGAAAACGGAGTCCGGGAGGCACACGAGGTGCCCACGAGACAGGGGGCGCGCCCGGTAGGGGGGGCGCCCTCCACTCTCGTGGGAGCCTCATGTCCCTTTCAAACTACTTCTTTCCTCCTAAAATTCTTAAATATTCCAAAACTCATAAACATTGCCATTGGAGTTGTTTTGGAGTTGGTTTACTTACCGTACCACATACTTACACCTTAAGAGTCTGAAACGTTCTGGAAAGTGTCCCTTATGTATTCCTCAGGGGTTACAGTTTCAATGATATTAGTTTCAACATTGATAGGATTACCTGAAATATAATGTTTAATTCTTTGACCATTTACCACCCTTGGACTCATGCCTTCAAAGTTGTTGATTTTTATAGCACCAGAACGATAGACCTTCTCGATAACGTAAGGACCTTCCCATTTTGAGAGGAGTTTTCCTGCAAAAAATCTTAAACGAGAGTTGAATAATAACACATAATCTCCTACGTTAAACTCACGCTTTTGTATCCTTTTGTCATGCCAGCTTTTGATTTTTTCTTTGAATAGCTTGGCATTCTCATATGCTTGGGTTCTCCATTCATCAAGTGAGCTAATATCAAACAACCTCTTCTCACCGGCAAGTTTGAAGTCATAATTGAGCTCTTTAATAGCCCAATATGCCTTATGTTCAAGTTCAAGAGGTAAATGACATGCTTTTCCATAAACCATCTTATATGGAGACATACCCATAGGATTTTTGTATGCAGTTCTATAGGCCCATAATGCATCATCAAGTTTTTTGGACCAATTCTTTCTAGATCTATTCACAGTCTTTTGCAAAATTAATTTGAGCTCTCTATTGCTCAACTCTACTTGACCACTATACTGCGGATGATAAGGAGATGCGATTCTATGATTGACATCATACTTAGCAAGCATCTTACGGAAATCACCATGAATAAAATGTGAACCACCATCAGTCATAAGATATCTAGGGAGTCCAAACCTCGGAAAAATAACTTCTTTAAGCATTTTAATAGAAGTGTTATCATCAGCACTACTAGTTGGAATAGCTTCTACCCACGTAGTAACGTAATCAACAGGAACTAAAATATGTGTATAACCATTAGAGGCAGGAAAATGTCCCATATAATCAAAGCCCCAAACATCAAACGGTTCAATAACAAGAGAACAATTCATAGGCATTTCTTGACGTCTACTAATGTTACCTATTCTTTGACATTCATCACAAGATAAGACAAACTTACGAGCATCTTTGAAGAGAGTAGGACAATAAAAACCAGATTGTAGTACCTTGTGTGCAGTTCTATCTCCAGCGTGGTGTCCTCCATAGGATTTAGAGTGACACTTGCGTAGAATCTGTTCCTGTTCATGCTCAGGCACACAACGTCTAATAACACCATCTACTCCTTCTTTATAAAGGTGTGGATCATCCCATAAGTAATGTCTTAAATCATAAAAGAACTTTTTCTTTTGCTGGTATGTGAAACTACGTGGTATAAATTTAGCAACAATGTAATTAGCATAATCAGCATACCAAGAAGCAGTACAAGAAGCATTAATGACCGCTAATTGTTCATCAGGAAAGCTATCATTAATAGGCAGTGGGTCATCAAGAACATTCTCTAACCTAGACAAGTTATCTGCAACGGGGTTCTCAGCTCCCTTTCTATCAATAGTATGCAAGTCAAATTCTTGGAGCAAGAGAACCCATCTAATGAGTCTAGGCTTAGCATCTTTCTTTTCCATAAGATATTTAATAGCAGCATGATCAGTGTGAATAGTAACTTTAGAATCAATGATATAAGGTCTAAACTTATCACATGCAAACACAACTGCTAAGAATTCTTTTTTAGTAGTAGCATAATTTCTCTGGGCAGTATCAAGAGTTTTACTAGCATACTGGATAACATTCAATTTCTTATCGACTCTTTGCCCTAGAACAACACCTACATCATAATCACTAGCATCGCACATAATTTCAAAAGGTAAATTCCAATCAGGTGGCTGGACAATAGGTGCAGTGATCAAAGCTTTCCTAAGTGTTTCAAATGCTTCTACACAATCATCATCAAAGACAAAAGGAATATCTTTTTGCAATAAATTAGTTAGAGGCCTGGAGATTTTAGAAAAGTCCTTAATGAACCTCCTATAAAAACCGGCATGACCAAGGAAACTTCTTATACCTTTTATGTCCTTGGGACATGGCATCTTTTCAATAGCATCAACTTTGGCTTTATCAACTTCAATACCTCTCTCGGAGATCTTGTGCCCCAAGACAATGCCTTCATTAACCATAAAGTGACACTTTTCCCAATTCAGGACGAGACTAGTGTCTTCGCATCTCTGCAAAACTCGATCAAGGTTGCTCAAATCATCAAAAGAGGATCCATAAACTGAGAAATCATACATGAATACCTCACAAATCTTTTCACAAAAATCAGAGAATATAGCCATCATGCATCTTTGAAAGGTAGCAGGTGCATTACATAAACCAAAAGGCATACGTCTATAAGCAAAAGTACCAAAAGGACAAGTAAAAGTAGTTTTAGATTGATCCTTCGCTGACACAGGTATATGAGAGAAACCAGAATAACCATCTAAAAAGCTGAAATGTGTGTGTTTGGATAGTCTTTCTAGCATTTGATCAATAAAGGGTAAAGGGTAATGATATTTCTTAGTAGCTTTATTTAACTTACGGAAATCAATTACCATCCTATAACCTATAATAATTCTTTGCGGGATCAATTCATCTTTATCATTAGGAACAACGGTAATACCTCCCTTTTTAGGAACACAATGGACACGGCTTACCCATTCACTATCAGCAACGGGATAAATAATACCTGCCTCAAGGAGCTTTAGTATCTCCTTTCTTACCACTTCCTTCATCTTGGGATTTAGTCATCTTTGAGGATCTCTAACTGGTTTGGCATCTTTCTCCACTGTAGTTTTGTGTTGGCGTAATGTGGGACTGATGCCCTTAAGATCATCTAGAGTATATCCAATAGCTGCTCGGTGCTTCTTCAGAGTTTTCAATAATCTTTCTTCTTCTTTCTCTGAAAGGTTAGCAATAATAATAACAGGATATATTTCCTTTTCATCAAGATAAGCATAATTAAGATTATCCGGTAATGGTTTAAGTTCAAACACGGGATCACCCTTAGGTGGAGGGGGATCCCCAAGAATTTCAACGGGAAGGTTATGTTTCAGCATAGGTTACTGTTTAAAGAACACTTCATCTATTTCCTCTCTTTCCTTCATAAACATATCGTTTTCATGGTCTAGCAAATATTGTTCTAACGGATGAGTTGGAGGAACAACAATGGAAGCAAGACCAATAATCTAATCCTTACTAGGTGGTTCCCTATCACGAGGTTGTCTACTAAACTTAGAAAAATTAAAATCATGAGACATACCATCTACGCCAGCAGTGAAAATATTCTTTTCACAATTAATCTTAGCGCTAGCCGTATTCAAGAAGGGTCTACCAAAAATAATGGGACAAAAATCATCTTGTGGGGAACCAAGAACAAGAAAATCAGCAGGGTATTTAACCTTCCCACACAAAACTTCAACATCTCTAACAATCCCAAAGGGTTTAATGGTATCCCTATTAGCAAGCTTAATAGTAACATCAATGCCTTCTAATTCAATGGGTGTAATGTCATGCATAATTTCTTGATATAAGGAATAAGGTATTGCACTAGCACTAGCACCCATATCAATAAACCATGATAACAATGATCTCCTATTTTAACAGAATTAACAGGCATGCCTACGACATGTCTACGTGTCTTAGTATCTGGCCTAGCAATATTAGCAGTCTCACCACAGAAATAAATAACATGCCCATCTAAATCATCATCCAAGAGATCTTTAACCATAGCAATACTAGGTTCAACATTAATTTGCTCAGGAGGTGTATAAGTCCTAGTATTACTCTTACGAACAACAGTCGAAACTTTAGCATGATCCTTTATCCTAACAGGAAAAGGAGGTTTTTCAACATAAGTAGTAGGAACAATAGGATCACTATAGGTGATAGTCTTTTCTTCGACTGTAATAGGTGCAACTACTTTCACTTCAATAGGAGGATTATATTTAAACCACTTCTCTTTAGGGAGATCAATGTGAGTAGCAAAAGATTCACAGAAAGAAGCTACTATCTCAGAGTCAAGTCCATACTTAGCGCTAAATCCACGAAAAGCATCGGTATCCATAAAAGATTTAACACAATCAAACTTAGGTGTCATACCTGACTCCTTACCATCGTCGGAACCCCAATCTTCAGAGTTGCGTTTAATTATTTATAATAAGTCCCATTTGAAATCAATAGTCTTCAGCATATGAGAACCAGCATAGGAAGTATCGATTAGGTTGCGATTATCAAGAGAAAGTCGAGCATAAAAGTTTCGAATAATCATTTCCCGAGAGAGCTCATGATTGGGGCATGAATATAACATTGACTTAAGCCTCCCCCAAGCTTGAGCGATGCTTTCTCCTTCGTGAGGCCAGAAATTATATATGTAATTACGGTCACGATGAACAAGGTGCATAGGATAGAACTTCTGGTGAAATTCCAGCTTCAATCGTTTATAATTCCAAGATCTCGTATCATCACATAGCCTATACCATGTCAATGCATCTCCCTTCAAAGATAAAGGGAAGGCCTTCCTTTTGACAACATCATCGGGAATACCTGCAAGCTTAAATAATCCACAAACTTCATCCACAAAGATTAGGTGTAAACTGGGATGCAATGTTCCGTCTCCTGCAAATGGATTAGCTTGCAGTTTCTCTATCATACCCGAAGGAATCTCAAAGTAAATATTTTCATAAAGTTCAGTAGGTTGAGGAGCAACTCTTTGCTCTTCTGGTTGGGGTGAAGATACCCCAAACAAGCCCCTCAAAGGATTACCTTCCATAGTGACAAGTAACAAAAAATTTCAGCACACTATATAAATGTTTCCTTACCAAGTTCCACTCACCAAAAGCGCTGCACTCCCCGGCAAAGGCACCAGAAAAGAGTGTTGATGACCCAAAAGTGTAGGGGATCAATCGTAGTCCTTTCGATAAGTAAGAGTGTCGAACCCAATGAGGAGCAGAAGGAAATGATAAGCGATTTTCGGTAAGGTTTTCTGTGCAAGCACTGAAATTGTAGGTGATAGATAGTTTTGTGATAAGATAAATGGTAATGAGTAACAAGTAAATAAAGTAAACAAAGTGCAGCAAGGTGGCCCAATCCTTTATGAAGCAAAGGATAAGCCTGGACAATTTCTAATAATGAGAAAGGAGCTCCCGAGGACACATGGGAATTATCCTCAAGCTAGTTTTCATCACGTTCATATGATTCGCATTCGGTACTTTGATAATTTGATATGCGGGTGGACTGGTACTTGGGTACTACCCTTACATGGAAAAGCATCCCACTTATGATTAACCCCTATTGCAAACATTCACAACTACAAAAGAAGTACTAAGGTAAACCTAACCACAACATTAAACATATGGATCCATATCAGCCCCTAACGAAGCAACACATAAACTAGGGTTTAAGCTTGTGTCACTCTAGCAACCCATCATCTACTTATTACTTCCCCATGCCTTCCTCTAGGCCCAAATAATGGTGAAGTGTCATGTAGTCGATGTTCACATAACACCACTAAAGGAAAAGACAACATACATCTCATCAAAATATCGAACGAATACCAAATTCACATGACTACTAATAGCAAGACTTCACCCATGTCCTCAGGAACAAACGTAACTACTCACAAAGCATATTCATGTTCATAATAATAGGGGTAATAATATGCATAAAGGATCTGAACATATGATATTCCACCAAGTAAACCAATTAGCATCAACTACAAGGAGTAATGAACACTACTAGCAACCCGCATGTACCAATTTGTGGTTCTGATACAAGATTGGATACAAGAGATGAACTAGGGTTTTGAGAGGAGATGGTGCTGGTGAAGATGTTGATGGAGATTGACCCCCTCCCGATGATAGGATCATTGGTGATGATGTTGGTGATGATTTCCCCCTCCCGGAGGGAAGTGTCCCCGGCAGAACAGCTCCGCCGGAGCCCTAGATTGATTCCGCCAAGGTTCCGCCTCGTGGCGGCAGAGTTTCGTCCCGTAAGCTTGCTCAAGATTTTTTCCAGGGTAAAAGCTCTGATATAGCAGAAGATGGACACCGGAGGCCCACCAGGGGCCCAGGAGATAGGGTGGTGCGCCCTATAGGGGGGGCCGTCCTCTCTCCTGGACAGGGTGTGGGCCCCCTGGTGTATTTCTTTTGCTCAAAAATTCTTATTAAATCCAAAAAGATGTTTCGTGGAGTTTCATGACTTTTGGAGTTGTGCAGAATAGGTTTCCAACGTTTGCTCGTTTTCCAGCCAGAATTCCAGCTGCCGGCATTCCCCCTCTTCATGGTAAACCTTGTAAAATAAGAGAGAATAGCCATAAGTATTGAGATATAATGTGTAATAACATCCCATAATGCAATAAATATTGATATAAAAGCATGATGCAAAATTGACGTATCACCGTGTCCCTGAGCTCCGCCGTCGTCCGCTCCGCCGAGCTAGCCGAGCCCTGAGTGCTCGCACGCTCTGCACCGCCTCCACCGACCTGGCCTTCACCGCCCGTCATCAGAGATCCACTTCGCCGTCACTGTTGCAGCAACTCATCCCCGACCTTGCCGTCTGCTCTGCCATGACCGCCGTGAGCCCACCTACCTCCCCATCCTCTCCGTTCCTGCTCTCGAGCACCGCAGCGACCGCATGATGCTCAATCGCACGCGCCGCCACCGAGCTCGTCGCCGATGTGACTCCGGCCACCCAACGGCCTCGCCACCCTGCCCGTTAGCCTCACCTTACCCCCAGGAGCCCGCAACACCACTCCACACACCTTGCCATGCTTCCTAGCAACGAGCCTGAGCTCGCCTGAGCTCCGGCAGCCACCAAGGTCTTCGCCGGCGCCGATTCCGGCCACCCCGAGCCCAACCACCACCACCACTGGACGCGGCTCGTCCCCAGCTTCATGTAGATGCCCTCCACCGCCCTTTTGGTCACAGGAGGAGGAAACCCGCACCTCTCTGCCATCCCTGGCCTTGCCGGTGACGAGCCCTGGGTCAACTCCAGCGAGTTTGACCCGAGTTGACCCTAGTTTGACCCCCCTGGGTCAATGACAGGTGGGGCCCGCCCTGTTAATTAACCTAGGATTAGGACTAACTAAAATTAGTTAGTCTAATGACACTGACACGCGGTACCCACTGGTCAGGTTTGACCTGGACCGTCCCCGTTTACTGCTGACGTCACCCTGATGCAATAACTCTTTTACTGGATTTATTCTTATACAGGAAATTCCAAAAAATGCTTCAAACTTAAAAAATTCATAGAAATTAATCTGTAGCTCCAAATGCAAAGTGTTATATATGAAAAATGTTCAGAAAAATCCAATCTATCCATCTATACTGGTTTCATGCATGTTTAAGCAAGTTAAGCTGCTATTTAGTGCAGAACATGATAAAGCACTATTAAAGGCCATATATGAGCTTGGAACTTGAATCTTTGATTCAAAGTGGTTCAAACCCATCTGGTCATAGCTGCATTAGCCCAACACACTCATTTTGCCATGTCTCATGCATGTATCATGTTGTTGCACATTGTTTGGTGTTGATTGTATATCGGTGCTCTTTGCGGCAGGTTCTGCCCCCGAAGAGTACCGCGAGTATCCAAACGAGGAGCAATACTAGTCCACGGACCTGCAAGGCAAGCAACCAACCAATTGATCATATCGATAAAATCCCATGTTCTCGCCTCTCCTCTCTTTTACTGCATTTAAGACAATGCATTTCAAACTGCTATGTGCTACGGTAGTTGAACCCATTTCCTCTGCATGACCTGTCATTGCCACAATAACTAGATGAAACCCACTAGCATGTGTAGGAATTGATTGAGCCATGTGTATGTGTTTCCTACCTTGCTATGCCTGCTATGCTTAGAGTCATGTCAGGTCTAGTTCATCTGGGTGATGGGCTAGAGTGAAATGATCATGTAGGTAATGAGAGTGATGTGTTGAACATGATTTGGTAAAGGTATCGATGAGAGGCCATGTAGGAGTACATGGTGGGTTGTTTCATTCGAACCGTCCTTAAGCACTGAGATCTGTATGTGTGATTTAAGAATCAGCTACTACCTTGCATTGGGCCAGAAACCAATGGACCCTCTCGACTTCTTAATCACCCTAGTCCTCTGTCCAGGAGTTGCAAGTAGTTTCTGGTGTTTGTAGCTTACTGGAGGCCGTGGGCAGCACTGACCCTCGGGGTGGACTGTGATGCGGTAGGTACGTGGCCGGACATGCCGGGCACCCGTTAGGTGTCTCGGAACCCTGTTCACATTGTTCGGGGCCGTATGTGGAAACCTCGTGTCAGGACCCCGACTCGATGTCACATCGATCTAGCTTGTAACACCTCATATCACTTTGCGGCCTCACGCACGGTAACCCCACGGGTGTCGCCTTACCTTTGCCCGGGACCGTTTGCGCCTTTTGGCTCACGTATATGATAGTGTCGCTAGCATCCATATGATAAAGAGCCCGGGCTGACATGACTAGTCGTAAACCCAAAGTGGCACAGACTTACAGGGACATGCATCCATGACCCAGCAATGAACATGTCGGTCATCAGCAAGTGGGTCCGGGCTATAGCACTGGGCTAGCAGGACTCCGGTAAACCGGGCTGTAGCGGGCTAACAGGACTCCGGTACTCAATGAGTGACATTTCCCCGAAGGGACAGACACAGGAACGAAGAAGGACACATGCCGGCTAGCCTAAGTGTTCCCGAGCAGTAGCAAGCTACCATGGCTCAGAGGTAACACTAGGAGACATTTCCCGGTAAGAGAGGCTACTAAGGATAAACAACTAGATAGTCAGATCCCACACATACCAAGCATTTCAAACATACACACAATATGCTCGATATGTGCAAATACAACAAGGCATCACAACATGACTCTATGACACAAGTACTTTATTTAAGGCTCAGAGAGCCATACATAACATACACAAAGGTACGGGTCACACGACCCAGCATTCAAGTCATACAGTCATACAAACCAGCAGCAGAAGTAACTTGTCTGAGTATAGACAACTAGTAAAATAAAAGAGGCTTGGAAAGCCTAGCTATACTACGAGGTCCTTCACAAGCTCAGGATCACCACCTGGGCCTTAGCCTACTCATTGATGTCAACGTCTACGTAGAACCCATCAGAAGGGGTTGCAGCGTCTTCTGTAAAAATGTAAATTATAGCAACATGAGTACAAAGGTACTAAACAAGACTTACATCAGATCCTACATACATGCATATTATCAAGAAGGGTTGGTGGAGTTGTTGCAGCAAGCCAGCTTTGACTCTTGGCTAGGCTAACCTACGAGACTCCAACTCGAAATGGTTTTGCGCACACGAGTCCACTACTCACCAATTCAATACACTACCGAGGATCCACCTCCGTCTTCCTACGGAAGAGCCATCCTCGGCACTCACACTTATCTTGAGGCTTTTAGTAGTTTCCATTTACTTGTCTATGAACTGTATAGGCAACCAAGTAGTCCTTTACCGCGGACGCGGCTATTCGAATAGATCATGATAACCCTGCAGGGGTGTACTTCTTCATACACGCTCTCACCACTTACCGTCGTTTACACGACATGTACTCGGCAACCTTCAAGCGGAAGCCCAACGTGGGTGTCGGCCACGACCTACCTAACCACCTAAGCCTCCAGTCCAGGTTTATCGCCTATCCAGGTTCCATCCGCAGGGAGTCCGGCCGAGGTTTCCCATACGGCCCCGAACGATGTGAACAGGGTTCCCGAGATACCTAACGGGTATTCGGTACACCCGGCCACGTACCTACCGCATCACAGCCCACCCCTACGGTCAGCGCTGTCCACGGCCTCCAGTAGGCTACAAACACCAGAAACTACTTGCAACTCCTGGACGAAGAACTAGGGTGAATAAGAAGCCGAGAGGGTCCATTGGTTTCGGGCCCAATGCATGGTAGTAGCTGATTCTTAAATCACACATACAGATCTCAGTGCTTAAGGTCGGCTTCAATGAAACAACCCACCATGTACTCCTACATGGCCTCTCATCGATACCTTTACCAAATCGTGTTCACCACACCACTCTTATTACCGACATAATCATTTCACTCTAGCCCATCACCCAGATGAACCAGACCTGACACGACTCTAAGCATAGCAGGCATAGCAAGGTAGGAACAACACATACATATGGCTCAATCAACTCCTACACATGCTAGTGGGTTTCATCTAGTTACTTTGGCAATGACAGGTCATGCAGAGGAAGTGGGTTCAACTACCGTAGCACACAGCAGTTTGAAACGCATTGTCTTAATGCAGTAAAAGAGAGCAGGAGCGAGAACATGGGATTGTATCGATATGATCAAATGGTTGGTTGCTTGCCTGATGGTTCGATGCACTGATACGGTTCTTCGTTAGGGTAATCACGATACTCCTTGGAGGCAGATCCTGCCGCAAAGAACACCGATACACAACCATCACCAAACAATGTGCAACAACATGATGTATGCATGAAACATAGCAATATGAGTGTGTTGGGCTAATGCAGCTAAGACCAGAAGGGTTTGAACCAATTTGAATCAAAGATTCAAATTTCAAACTCAAACATGGCCCTTTAAAGTGTTTTTCCTTGTTCTGCATTAAACATCAAGTTAACTTGTTTAATCATGCATGAAAATAGTACAGATGGATAGATTGGATTTTTCTGATCATTTTTCATATATAATTTGTCTGATTTGGAGTTACAGAATAAAAGTTATGAATTTTTGAAGTTTAAATTATATTCTGGAATTTCCTATATTAGAATAATTCCAGAAAATCAATTATTGCGTCAGCCTGACGTCAGTGTGACGTCAGCAGGTCAACGGAACACGTCCGGGTCAAACCTGACAGTGGGTCCCGCATGTCAGGGTGATTAAATTAATTAAAGTTTAATTAAAACTAAACCTGTTTAATTAACAGGGCTGGGCCCCACCTGTCATTGACTCAGGGGAGTCAACCAGGGCCCACCCGTGGTCAAACCCGGGTCGGCTGCACCGGCGTTTAGCCGCCGGCGAGCCCGACGCGATGGCGGAAGTGGTTTTGGCCGTTTCGGCCACCAAATGGGTCGCGGAGACCACCGGAGTGGAGCTGAGGACAAGCCGCAGCTCTTGGTGGAGTCCGTTGGAGTCGGGGTGGCCGGAGTTGGCGCCGGCGACGACTTTGGCGGCCATCGGGGTTCGGCCGAAGACGAACTTGACGCTAGAGGGGTCGGTGAGGCTCGGGGAGTGGCTAGTTAGGTGCTAAGTGATACGGTGAGCATGATGGACACCGTGGAGTGGTCGGAGGGTAACCGGGAGCACGTCGGCGACGAGCTCCACGGCGGTGGGTGCGGTTGAGCTCCGGGAGGTCGCTACACGGCTCGGGAGCAAGAACGGAAGGAAGGGGAAGATGGCTAAGCTCACAGTGAGTGCGACGAAGCCCTTGGTGTGGCCGGAGATGGACCGGAGCGACGACGGCGTTGAAGGGGATCTCCGGCGACGGCGGTTCGGGCGAGGTCGTTGCGGTGGACTCGGGCGTTGCGAGCGCTCGGGGCTCGGCTTGCTCGATGGAGTGGACAGCGGCGGAGCTCCTGGACACGATGAGAGGA